>NC_083468.1:4664264-4784264 GCF_030014155.1 Tachysurus vachellii | reverse complement strand
TTATAAATAATTTCCCTCATATAATAGTATACTGTAAAAAGTAATTCAGTTCAGAGACTTTATGATTACAGTAGCAGTTCTTAGATACAAGTCTACACAATCGTCTGACGTAAGAGTAAATAAATGGAGGTCCATCCAAAGCCAAGAGCAGAAAATATAATCCTGGGGTATAATGTTTAGCCTATTCAATCATTTTTAGTCATTTTCTTGCTGATAATCCCAGAGATAAGACTATTATTATCATCAAACACCATTCCTGGATGTTGAGCTCAAGCATTTTATCATAACTCACATGCTTCTTTTTCAAGAATGACTCATCCTCTCACACGTGCACCCACACATAAAATACAGCTTTGTTGATGCCAGACATGTTTGTCTAATTTAATCTCGTCTATTCTCCAACAAAAAAAAAATTAATAGCTCTTAGCACTTGACACTGTCTGGTCTACGGGTCTATATTCTCTGCCACAAATAAGTGACGTGTGATGCAAGGGTAATGACAATTATTGAAAGTGTGAAAGAGTCCTGCTGGATCACCCTCAAGCAGCCTGTGAACGCTGTCTCTCAGGGGTCATATTTATGGCCAGCTCTACTTTCTAGACTTTGGTGTAATTACTTTCCAAACCGCGTGCCTCCTGCCAATATCCAATTGTATCCGCCGACTGTTTCCTTCATCATTCACAAGCATAGGGTTCTCTATTGTTCACCATCCAAGACAAGAGGAGCGCCAAGCTCAGAAGAAAATATGGAGTAAATGACCCAGAAAACATCCGCTGCAGTTGTGTTTACCAGCGCAGTGACGGCGTTTCAAATGATCGTAGTTATCAATGGAGACACAGAACATTTGCGAGCTAGACTAAAATAACCCGCTGTGGTGAGAAAATTACATTAAAAGGGAAATGACAAATAAAACCACTGCATTTGTATCAACATTTTAACAACCCTCTGGTATTATTATTTGCAGAAGAGACACAGCATATGTGTAAACAAATGAATCTTTGGAAGCCCCTGCTTTATTAGAACGATGCAAGTGTTTCTCTTTAGACTAGACGGATTGAGCTTCACAATCTGCTATTTATAGCTTCCTCATTTCCGCAGGAATGGAGAATCATCCCAATCCCCCTGGCTTTTGCCAAAGGCTTAGCATGACATATGGCTAATCTGGTTATTATGCAATTTATCAGCCATTCCAGTATAACGGAGGGAACTGGGTGCATTTCACGTGTGCTTCACCACAATAAGTCCATGCTGAGCTAATGAGTAAGTGATGCGGCACAGCCATAATACATTCACTCTCTCTTCAGGGTACTACGGCTGCGAAACGACTTGTTAGACCAAGCTGCTCCATTACCCAGCCCAAATTGAGTTCACTAATGATGGCCCGGGTTTCCGTGTGAGCTGGAATGGATTAGACTCCAAACACAGATGATGGGGGTGCAAAATGTGGGGGTTGGTTTAATTAAGGGGGATCATCTCCACCGTCGGATACATTTTGACAAGCTTCTTTCATACAGTACTGACCTTAAACGAAGCAGATTAGATGGGACCGTGCACTGCAGTTCGCGATCAACACTTAAAAGACTACAGCATTTCTTTAAGCTGACCATCACAACACAAAGCCGTTTATTACTGGGATCCATGTTGGTTCGAGAAATGCTGCACATGCAATCTGCAGTCTGGAAAATCAGACAAAATCTCCACTGAGCTCATCAGAGCCTGAGGGTTTAACTATGGCCTAACGACTCATGCTGTTACAGCAAGTGTCTTTTGTGTTGGATTTCCTCTTGATATGGGTGATTTAGAGAGGCGGGCGTTGAAAGACCGAGCTCCTCATTTGTACACGGACTACCCAGGCTTGATGAGGGCCGCACTTTCGCACTGTCAGCTAATTAAGGGCTGGACGCCATTAAAGCTTCATAAATCAGGCTTTAATGTGACAGGAGATCGTGAGGTTGCGAGGGCGCAACCCTATGATTTAAGTGTCTGAGTGTAGTGGAGGACGTGTCTGGATAATGATACCCGAACGCGTGCTATTGATCATAACTCCCTCTTGTGTCTATATGGGTGAAAGCGTTGAAGAAAAATTGAAGTGAGGTTTCTTGGCAGCACAATGTGCTTGGAGGAAGTCATGAGGGAGAACGCAGCAAAGAAGGGTTTGAACAATGTGACTAATGTGTTTACGTTACGGTTCCCAAGCCACTTATGATCATTTTTCTAGTGCTGTCCACTCAAGCCTGTCTGTTTTGTCATCGGAAATTCGATCAGGGTGTCACATACTATCTTTGTCTTTAGCCGGACAACCCAAACTTAACCGAAATAGAAAGTGTATTTATTCTGTGTTGCCAATGTAGCAACTTTTTTATCTCTTCAGGCTTACTTATTTACTTTACTTTCAAAGAGAGCATAGCAACAAAAAAAAGCATGTGTTCCTATTGACCAATTAATGATCTCTATTCTTCTCAATGTCCTGCTATTCCCAGTGACCAATTACTAATTACAATTGTTCCAAATGACCAATCACTAACCACCATTGTCCTCAATGACTAATCAATGATCTCTATTATTCACAACAATTAATGTTCCTATGGATTAATCACTAATCTCTATTCTTCCCAATGATCAATCATATATCTTTATTGTTACCAATAAACAATAATCAATCATCATTACATTCCCAGTAACCAAGCACTGACCACAACTGTTCTTAATCACGGATCACCATTGTTTTTCGTTTATTGCATAACTGTTCCTCATTTTTATAAGAAACAAAAGCATGTTATTCCATTTTTAAACATTTTCTGTGTTCCTATCAGCTGAGTGCTCACTACCACGCTTCTTTTTTCTTTTTTTCTTAAATGAAATTAAATATGTAAAATAGTGTAAGTGCGATACCTTGACCACAGCTGTCTTTTGTTTATAAGAAATAATTTTATAACCTCTTTTCTATTCTTCTTATTATATACTATTCAATATTATAAAGTGTCTTCTGAAAATCTTGCACTAAATATGCTGTCACGTACGTGGGGGTAAAACGGACCCAAATGCAGGACAGCTTAACAAAAACAGGATTTAATAACTTAAAAAACACGAAACAGAACAAAGACAAACCAGACGAAGACAGCAGAAGACACTAGGATTCCGCGCTGCACAAGGCAACGAGGCTCAATTAAATAATACAAATAATCATGACACATGAGGGACAGGTGTGCAGAGGCGGGGAGGAAAAGACAAGGGTGGGGCAGACATGTGAACAAGGAACATAAACAAAAGGCACATGGCCAAAGTCCGGGCAGAGTCCTGGCAGTACCCCCCCCCGAGGCGCGAG
This sequence comes from Tachysurus vachellii, assembly GCF_030014155.1. Classification (NCBI taxonomy): domain Eukaryota; kingdom Metazoa; phylum Chordata; class Actinopteri; order Siluriformes; family Bagridae; genus Tachysurus; species Tachysurus vachellii. The sequence goes on along the minus strand of NC_083468.1, from coordinate 4,780,939 downwards.
TGACGTCCACAGCCGAACAGGGGGGCCGAGCGACGCCCACAGCCGAACAGGAGGGCAGAGCGACGCCCACAGCCGAACAGGAGAGCCGAGCGACGCCCACAGCCGAACAGGAGGGCAGAGCGACGCCCACAGCCGAACAGGAGGGCCGAGCGACGCCCACAGCCGAACAGGAGGGCAGAGCGACGCCCACAGCCGAACAGGAGGGCCGAGCGACGCCCACAGCCGAACAGGAGGGCCAAGTGATGCCCACAGCCGAACAGGAGGGCAGAGCGACGCCCACAGCCGAACAGGAGGGCCGAGCGACGCCCACAGCCGAACAGGGGGGCCGAGCGACGCCCACAGCCGAACAGGAGGGCGAGCGACGCCCACAGCCGAACAGGAGGGCCGAGCGACGCCCACAGCCGAACAGGAGGGCCAGCGACGTCCACAGCCGAACAGGAGGGCCGAGCTACGTCCACAGCCGAACAGGAGGGCCGAGCGACGTCCACAGCCGAACAGGAGGGCCAGCGACGTCCACAGCCGAACAGGAGGGCCGAGCTACGTCCACAGCCGAACAGGAGGGCCGAGCGACGTCCACAGCCGAAAAGGAGGGCAGAGCGCAACCCCCGACGCACCGCAGCCAGACCCACCTCTCGGGAACCAGGAAAAGGGAAGGGAGGGCGGGGGGAAAAAAATCCTCCACAAAACAGAAAATCCATGGGGTAAAACACGGGCCTGCAACACCCCCCGCGGACAGGAAGTGGGGCGGCGTCCTCCACAGAAACCGGATGTGAAGCAACGCCCCCCACCGGACAGGTGCGGGGCGATGTCGCAGGACACCGAAAAAAACAAATAAAACTCGGGCTGGTGACATGGCCCGCAACCAGGAAGTGAGGCGGCGCCCCCCGCGGAGAAACCAGAAGCGGAGCGGCGTCCCTCACCGGAAAAATGCGGACCAATGTCACCAAAACCTCGAAGTCCAGGGAAAAAAAATCCAATAAGAGAAAATAAATAATAATTACTCCCAATATTGGCCGGTCCAGGCTGCAGCTGTCCTGCTGGGTCCTGGTCTGGCTGAATCCTTCTGTCACGTACACAGGGGTAAAAACGGACCCAAATGCAGGACAGCTTAACAAAAACAGGATTTAATAACTTAAAAAACACGAAACAGGACAAAGACGAACCAGACGAAGACAACAGAAGACACTAGGATTCCGCGCTGCACAAGGCAACGAGGCTCAATTAAATAATACAAATAATCATGACACATGAGGGACAGGTGTGCAGAGGCGGGGAGGAAAAGACAAGGGTGGGGCAGACATGTGAACAAGGAACATAAACAAAAGGCACATGGCCAAAGTCCGGGCAGAGTCCTGACATATGCTAATTAATTTATGGCATCTGGTGACTTCTAGCAGCCCTGAAAAGCGTTGGCAAAACGCAAAATTACATTCAGTAATCTTTCTCTAAACAAAAGCTTCACTTATTTTCCCATCATCAATCACTTCAACAAATACAGATCAAATAAGATGTCATACGTGGAATCTAATTCAAAACCAGAAGAAAAGAAGTAATTTTGTCTCATTCATTATTTAATGGCAACATGCAAGTTAAAGGTCTTTGTCGAAGAGCAGCAGTTAAGAGCTTGGCACATTGTATTCCTATTATCATTACAATGAATGATTAAATATTTATCCTAGGTGAGTCATCAGGGAAACATTTCTCCCAGTGTTATTAAGCTACTTTAATTACCATGCCCCATTGGTCCAGCACCCACTGCATAAGAAACCAATCACATTCCCAACACCAGCCAAATTTCCTCCGGAAATGGGCTTGTAATTGTGTGCCAAAATGTTATCCTGAGAATAAGGGACCAGGTTATTGTCATCGTTTTAGGTGTTGTTGGATTTGAAATGTATTTCCGAGCCTCCTTGTGGAAGACAGTGCTCTGTCTATTGTGCAGGTGGCTAAAATGAACTGTAACTGCAAATAAATGTCTTTTATTCCACAGTAAACAAAGTGCGAAACTGAGCGAGTTCTGTACGCAAGTCTGCACAGATGACAATGTCACAAAACCAACCTTACATTAAAATTGATAGTTCCGCTCTAAAAAGGAGAAAGGAATAGAACAAGGAAATGAGTTTTATCTTGTTTGTGCACTGCTACAGACCACTTCACCTGAGTCAACAGGATATGCGCAGAGCAAACTCTGGTCTCTAATAAATAACAGTGATGATGTCAATGCACACTTTGTTAGTAACTCTTAAACACCTCATTATTCATGCAATTACTGAAGCAGCCAATCACGTGTCAGCATCATATCAGTGCATAAAATCAGGCAGATGCATGTCAAAAACTGCAGGTCAAGAGCTTCTGCCAGGATTCTAATACAATAATCTAAAAGCAAGCAAGCAAGTAAAAAAGAAAGAACTCTTTCTAAGCGTGATGAGCATAAAAGCATCTCAGAACACTTAACAGTTGGCACAGGCTCCCAGAATTTATTTATTTTGGAAAATTATGCCAAATAATGTATATGCATATAATTTGATAAACCGATCTCCAACCTGTAAACTCAGTGGTTCTGAAGAAAAGACAGCTCCAATTCAGCACCACGGATAGCACTGCTGAGTGTAGCAGTCAATGTTATAAAGCATGCCAAGCCCAGAGGAACCAATCTATATCCCTCCAGGCGTAGGCAAGCTGAAAGAGCCTGGCTTAGCACTGGGAAAGGTAAGATTTGAATAATATCTGGTGAAACTGATGGTGGATGTTCTTCCTCCCTGTGTTTCTGACGGTCCAACATCTCTCCAGCTGCCAGTCACACATTGCTCCTGGGTTGACCCGTCGCTCCTGCACCAGCACTCCAGCACTGAAGATGCCCTCCAGCACAACTCCTCTCACCAGCTCTTCCTGCACCAGCTACACTGCTTTCACCCTCAATTTTTCCTCAATAAAAGATCACTAAATTTTCCCTCCACATCCCAACTCTGTGCCTTTTGTCTCTGCATCCTACCTTGCAGTGCCAGTCGCTACACTGGTAGAGAATGTGGGCAGGGAATCAGGACCGGCTACCACGAGTCACCGTGGAGCAGCTGCCGAGGATCTAACGCCTCACCACGAGCCAACAAACCATCACTAGCTGGCTGTGGGGTCCCCAGCTCAAAGAGGAAGTCAACTGTAAACCAATCACTGCCCTGTTGGACTCCACGAGCAGGGTAACAGGGTAACCAGCCATGTACTTTCCCCTACACAGCAAAACAGGTTTTTCCTGCTGGTGAGGGTCATCCCCAACCTCCCTATGCCATTCTTATTGGGATATGACTGGCCGGGGTTCTCCGCCACCCTCGGTGCCGCCTCCCAGCCCCTAGCTAGCCAGAAAAAGAACACACAGCACCAAAAGGCCTACCTGGTGAGAACACACATTCCACTAACCCTGTGTCATCTGTGTTTTAGCAGGTCCACCGAGAGAGATGGTTTGGGAGAGAGCAAAAGGGGGAAGAGTTCAGGTGCTCAGGTGCAATAGATTAAGGGCATCAACAGTGATGCACAGCAACCGCTGCCTGCATTGTAATTTCTGGTAAAGGAATCCCTTTTGAAAGGCTCGGCATGGATCTTTTCAGGCCAATACCGAAGTCAGCCCGGGGTAATGAGTGCATCCTTGTCCTTTGCAATTACGCCACCCGATACCTTAAGGCGGTCCCACTTTGGAAGGCCACCTCCCAAAACGTTGCCAGGGAGCTATACAGTATATACTGTATGTACTAATGTTTGTTAATTATTAAGTAAACCTCTTTGAAACATATGATTTCAGGATTGAGGGTTTTTGTTTCACAGAATGATTAAATACTCTTGTAATCGTGTAAGCTTTTAATCTATACATTGAGAAATGTTTAAAATGATCTCATCGGCCAATGTCTCAATATCACTGAAAATAAGAACTAGATTTGTAAAATTTGTCACGACAAACGTTGATGTTGGCTTTGAGGATGCAAGTACAAAGGCCGGTGCTTTTTGGAGGAGAGTGGACATAAGGGTTAGTTATACTTTTGGAGGCAAGTGGACAGAAAGCTAGGGTGCAAAAACATTTGGGATGAGCATGTGGCGTCATCTGAATACTCTTGAGGAAGTTCCCCACATTGGGCTGAGTGTTTTGATATGTCACATGTCCATGTTGTGCTAATTTTTTATTTTCATGTGACATCACGTGACATCACGTGACATCAGAATACACGTGAGGAAGTTCCCGTCATTGTTCTGAGTGTTTTGATATGTCACATGTACATGTTGTAAAAGGTTTTTTGATTTTGCATATTTTTGGGCGGGGCTGCGGCACAACCGGAAGGCCAGTCGGTACACCAATTTAAAAGTCTGTTCAGAGTATCACCCTAAAGGAGCTGGCCGAGTTTGGTGTAGATAGTTCAAAAGCTTGCCGAGTTATAAACCTCCAAATTTTATAATGGGAGTCTATGGGAAAAAAGGCCAATTTGAGACCCGGTACCAGAAGTACCAGTAGTCGGATCGCTTAGGAAAGTAATAGCAACAAACTTCAGACCAGGGTCTACAACATATCCGAATTTGGTGAATGTGGCTCGAAAGCCCTAGGAGGAGTTACTCTTGATAAATTTTTGTCTAAGCTTAAATAGGAAAACAGAATGTTGGCTTCTGCAAAGCGACATAATGAGAGAACTTTTTTCAGTTGTTATGATTTAGACTGAGAATGATTTGAATGATCATGTGATAAACATGTGATAAATATTTCAAATATTTCATAGGGATGAATTAAATGCATTTAATTTATATGTCGTTAATTTTTTATGTTGTTCAGAACAGAGGACTGATGAAATTACAGTATAGTGTGAGGGTGTCTAGGTTATTTATCTGAAACATGAACACGGGCTGTTGTGAGTTGTGATAGACACTGTAACAGTGTTTAAAATGCCTTTTTATTTTTACTTTACATGCGTATTTGCAAATGAAATATATATGCGATACAAATGGTCCCCTAGTCATGGAATTGTCAACTAACTTTTCAAAAACAATCCAAATAAAACAAGTAGCACTCAAACTGTGTAACTGAGTAACTCTGATTAGTGTTGAAATTGAGTTATCATGAGCCTAGTCCTTGAAGTTGTTGTTAGTGCTGAGCTCGCTACGCTGCATGCCACCCATCACTGTGATCCATTATGGGCTGTGTTCTAATTAGCGCTGTCTGCGTCTGCGCCACATTTTTGTGCTCGCTTCCTCTCCGGCGCAAGCTCATAAATCTAACTTTCACTCTGTGGAGGAGCAAAAGCGCCTCCATTTCATCACACATCTATCAACAAGCAGCCAGACATGCTGTCACATGGTTCCTTTTGTGTCGAAATTGGCGTCATCCAGCCAGATGTTCAGGGAAACGGTAGCTGTATGACAGAGTTTTGTGTCATTGAAGAAAATTAGGTGAAATCAGAGGTAAAACCAAGAAGCTGGGATGAGTAATGAGTCGGTATACAGAGTTTCTGATTGGGCCAATGGGTCAAAATAAGGACCATTTATATCTTTTAAACCATCACGTTCACTTCATTACTTAGCATTTGTCCTCGTGACCTCAATAATTTAGCATTAATCCCTTTGCATGATTGGGGAGCCTACTAATGGCAGGTGTATATGCACAAGTGAGAAAATAACCTGTTTTGTTTAGCTGCCAGTACATTTTAGCACATTTTTACTCGAAAGTGAAAATAAGCTGACAATCTTCATTTTCTAATGAAGCCTGTGCCTATCTCAGGCGTCATCAGGCATCAAGGCAGGATACACCCTGGACGGAGTGCCAACCCATCGCAGGGCACACACACACACACACAATCATTCACTCACGCAATCACACACTAGGGACAATTTTCCAGAGATGCCAATCAACCTACCATGCATGTCTTTGGACCGGGGGAGGAAACCGGAGTACCCGGAGGAAACATAACCTGACAATAATATATAAAAATTAAATGTGATTTCAATAACTTTAATGTAATATTTATTTAATAAAAACATAAATCTGGTAAAAATTAATAAATAAATAAATAAATAAATAAAAATATTTAATGGGGTAATTATTTTATTATTTTAACTTAATTTTTTTTTGTCAGGTTTTATGCAAAATATCTGTTCCATTTGATGAAAATTTAGAATTGGAGTTCTATATTTTTAAGCTATAATAAATAATTAAGAATTTTAGTAGTAGTAGTGACAGCAGCAGCAGCAGTAGGAGTAGAAGTAGTAAGAATCTTCGATGAAGAAGTAGTAGTTATTGTTGTAGTAATATATAAGTGGTAGCATTTTTAGTAATGGAAGTAGTAGTAGTACAAATTTTAGATGAAGTGGTAGCAGTAGCAGTATTTATAGCAGTAGTATAAAAATAGTAGTGTATGTTGTAGTAATAGTAAGCATTTTAGTGGTAGTGGTAATAATATTATTGTTTATGGACTTTTAGAAGTACCAGAATTATTAAAGATTTTAGAAGTAATAGTAAAAATGATAATATAGTTTAATAATAAAATAATTTTAGTACTAATGGTAGTACTAGAAATAGTAGTAATAGGAGGGAGAGGAAGAGAAGAAGGAATTTTAGTGGAAGTAGTCATTGTAATTCTCACTCACTCACTCACTCATTATCTACCGCTTATGCGAACTACCTCGGGTCACGGGGAGCCTGTGCCTATCTCAGGAGTCATCGGGCATCAAGGCAGGATACACCCTGGACGGAGTGCCAACCCATCGCAGGGCACACACACACTCTCATTCACTCACACACTAACACACTAGGGACAATTTTCCAGAGATGCCAATCAACCTACCATGCATGTCTTTGGATCGGGGGAGGAAACCGGAGTACCCGGAGGAAACCCCCGAGGCACGGGAAGAACATGCAAACTCCACACACACAATGCGGAGGCGGGAATCGAACCCCCAACCCTAGAGGTGTGAGGCGAACATACTAACCACTAAGCCACTGTGCCCTCCCATTGTAATTCTCACTAGTTTAATTAAACATCAAATTTTATACTAAAGAATTTATATAAAAAGTAAAATGATCCCTTAACCTTTGTCATTTTTAATGGCTGATTTTTTTACATTGTGCAAAATGAATGTATGGTGTTTCCCCCAGTAACCACTGTGTATTCAAGAACACTAAACAGAACTGTATGTTTTCCATCCATTCTTTGAGCACAAAAGTATAAAACATGTTTAACAAATATTCACTTACGTTTTGAGGCTTGTTACTTCCCCATGCATAAATTTAGGGCTTTTTGTGATGTGAGATTTTGGTGAGATGCTTTTCTTTACTCTTTTTTTAATAATAAGAGTCAGTAGATTAAACACTACATTTCTGTGTAGCCATATGAAACAGCATGAGAAAAAGAGAAAAATTCAGTTCTCTCGGTTAATTATTGTGAAACGAAGAAACAAACAAACAAAACCACCTTCACAAGGTCACTTTCTGATAATTTGATTCATTACTGAAGCATTCATGAGATGACACATGACTCCGAGTTATGTCTCAGAATGTAAGATATTTACTGCTGAGAACTGTGCAATGAATTCTCATCATTATCATCATCATCATCATCATCATCATCATCATCATCATCATCATGGGGATAATACAATGTTTTAATCTGTGGGATAATAAATAAAGAAATAACTACATAGCCTTGCCCTTTCTCAATAAAACAGCAATCATTATTAGAGCAAGCAGTGGACCGGGAGTGGTGAATTGATTGCTGCCAGGAATCAGTACAGTATCAGTACATCTACAGTATGTGAAGTGAAAAAAGAAGATTAAAAAAATAAAATCAATCTATCAATTAAAAAAAAAAAGGAGAGAACGATGGGAAGATATGTGAGCAGGCATATTTGTACTGTCGATCCAACCTACCAAGCACTTTGTATAATGTCTGTCGTTATAGTTTATGCATCTCCTCCACAGAAAAAAAAAAATACTTCCTACCTAAGATTCATCTCCATTTTGTCTACACAGACTTGTTAAGCATTTTGGCTCACTCTGTTTCCTCCTGATAGGGAACTGCTTAGTGAATTGGCACACACACACGGTGCTGTCGGAACAGCGAGAGCCGATCTCATGGAACAAAAACTCTCTGGAGAACATGATGCATGCCGGGGAGATACACGGCTCCTTTGTGTCCAACGTTTCTGCTGAGAACCTAAAACCTTGTCGTTAAACCTTTGGGATTTCACTTGTCCAGACTTGGAGCTGCAGCCTGGCTGTGCTGGTTTGCTGGCAAAACTTGTGCTGCATTCACGTGCGATCATTTCTCATTCAAGCCGTGTTGCACTTGGTAATGGGGCCAGTCATGTGTGGTCAAACGGTGGCATTAATAAGTCTCCGCTCCACTACGCTCTGTGGCCGTGCGATTACCTGTCACACTTCATTTATCTATTGTAAAAACATCCCATGACTCTTTCCTGCTACCCCATTTAAGAGCGATCACACACACATACAGTACACACACACACACCTACACTCACAACTTATGCTGTTCAAGCCCCTTCTATTATATACATACATCATACTCCACTGGCACGGAGAAATTTCTTAGAAAATCCTCTAGAGAGTGTGGAGGAAATAAAAATCCCCAAACAAACCAGGTTATATATATGGCTTTAATTAAAAAATAATTAACCAACCGTTCTAACACTGGGTTTTAATTACTATTTAGAATGCTTAGCTATTTATCAGCGCTAGCTAGCTTTTTAGAGGTATTAACTAGACACTACTCTAAAAGAAACTTCACATATCACATAAGCCGCGTTCACACTGCAAGTCTTAATGCTCAATTCAGATATTTTGCTCAGATCTGATTTTTTTTGTTTGGCTGTTCACATTACCTTTTAAAATGTGGCCTATATCAGATACCAGTGTGAACTGTTTGCTGTTTCAAACTGACCCGCATGCGCAAACGAACAATAACAATGACGTCACACGCAGCACACCGTTGTGCTAAACTTGGCGAGGTTATGGAGGAAGTAAGCATTTTCGCTTTTCTTTCTAAATGTTTGTGTAACGGCAGCACAGAGACGCAGTGTTTTGAAAATTTTCGTATGTCGAGGGCAACTTTTGAGTATTTGATCCATTTTGTAGGCGTAGTCACGTTTGTGTGCGAACTCGCCGGCGCATAATTGTGACGAATGTCGATGTAGATTGACGTAAAAGTCGCATCAAATCCGCCTTGGTTGTTCACACTGCGGCCACATTGGAAAAAATCAGATTTAGGTCTGATTCAGGACCACATATGGAAGTGGTCTGAATCTGATTTGAAAAAATCAGATCTGGGCTAGATTTGAGTGTTCACACTACATTTACAGCATTTTAGCAGACACTCTTATCCAGAGTGACTTACATTTTTATTTCAGTTTATACACCTGAGCAATTGAGGGTTAAGGGCCTTGCTCAGGGGCCCTGCAGTGGCAACTTGGTGGACCTGGGATTCGAACCAATGACATTCAGATCAGTAGTGGAACGCCTTAACCACTGAGCTACCACATCCCCCTACATCCACACTACTCCTGAAGAAGTCTGTCCTGGTCACTTGACCCCAAAAAAAATCAGATTTGGGCCACTTTTACCTGCAGTGTGAACGTGGCCATAGAGGTTTATACACGATTATGGGAATCACACGTGAAAAACATTACCTGTGTGAGAAAATCTGAAAAGCTGAAAAAAGATGAAACTTCAGGCGTTCGATGTGAGAAAGCACATGGGAAACAAATGAAAGACGAATGCAACCCGAGCGTGAAAAATGAACGTGAAAATGAATAAATAATGTTCTATATGTGAAAAATTTATGTGAGATGTTAATTTAACGTGTAGGAAATGCATATCAGTATAATAATGAGGGGTAAAAATAAATGATGTGTAGAAAAAAAAAAGAAATCATAAAAAATGAACGTTACATAAATAAGTAACGTGAAACAAAGTGATTTAGATATAGATTATTAACTTTTAATAGATTTTATATATTTACATATTGTATTTAAAACTCCTGTAAGTTCTTGTGACTCATATGACTTATTTGTATGTGAGGTCTTTTATACCTTTATTTATATGTGACATGCTGAAGTACCTTAACTCTCCGTGCAAAATTAAAGGAACCAAAAACTATATAAAGTAACTGATTTTTTTTTTTTTCTGAAAGAGCTTGGATGTGTATCTCATTTATCTTTTGTAATTTCATGTAATTAAGAAAAGAGCATTTCGATGGGTAGGGGATATGTAACTGTGAGCTCATGTTCATTAGGAGCTTTTTGCAAGAAAAGCTGTAGTAAGGAAAACTTTCTCTCTCTCTCTCTCTCTCTCTCTCTCTCTCTCTCTCTCTCTCTCTCTGTCTCTCTCTCTCTCTCTCTCTCTAGAGAAAAAGAAGCAGGTCAGGCCCTGTGTGCATTAAAAATTTCCTTTTTTGCACACACAAGGTCTAATATTTTATTGAGTAGGCTGATATCACAGATGAGCTCCTGCATCTTTATTTGTTAGGCTCAAAAGGGCCAATCATTATCTTTTAATTACCACGGCCCAGCACTGAGAGCCACTATAGGCAGATAATTAATCATGCATAATGGCAAAGCATGAGACAGAAATACGAAGAGGGTTGGGGGGGGGGGGGGAGCACATCGAGTTAATAGCAAAGCATCAGAGTTACAACATTTGCATATGAAGCAACTCTGAAAAATAAATTATTACAAGGAATGCAGAGAGACAGAGAAAGAGAGAGAGAGAGAGAGAGAGAGAGAGAGAGAGAGAGAGAGAGAGAATGATATTTATCCGTTTTCGTCGATATGGAACGATGGCTTTCAGTGGAATTTTAGATTGCTAAAAATTGTTAGAAATAAAGTATCAACATTTTCTTACAGGATGTAAATTAACATATAGATTTCTGGATTCTGGATGTTTTTGTCCATTTGACTCATTACTTTCATATGAGCCGTTAACCTCCACTGTGGAGTGCAACATGACAAAGAAATTCAATGCTGTATATGAACACAAACAGGCACAAATTCTGTTTTTTTTTTTTTTGGCCTCTGGTAAAGAGTTAAAACAGCAACAGCTCTTGCTTCATCTCTAGGTAAATTGAGCAGCGCAGTAGTGCTTTAATCTGTAATCTGTAATCTGTCCATCTCTCTTGCTTCCTCATCTCTACCTGCTGTTTAAGCTAATACGTTGTCAGTGCCATATCATAGATCTCTAACTAGCTGAGCTGAGTCTCTGCTGTAATGCTGGAACTTTGAGTACAGTGTTTCTTGTCTCCGGCTAATTCATCCATTTGATTTGTCTTTGATAAAATATGACATTAAACATCAATGCAAAAGTTAATTTTTTTTCTTTTAGGACGAAACAACAAAAAGCTAACAATTTGTTGACATTGTTAACTGCACTGTTAATTGTTAATTGGTGTATCACTATCAGATAGATAGATAGATAGATAGATAGAAATTCAAGCTCAAATGAGCACATTTAATGTTTTTCAAGGTGGAAAGTTCCTTTAACGGGGGGGGCACGGTGGCTTAGTGGTTATCACGTTCGCCTCACACCTCCAGGGTTGGGGGTTCGATTCCCGCCTCCACCTTGTGTGTGTGGAGTTTGCATGTTCTCCCCGTGCCTTGGGGGTTTCCTCCGGGTACTCCAGTTTCCTCCCCCGGTCCAAAGACATGCATGGTAGGTTGATTGGCATCTCTGGAAAATTGTCCCAAGTGTGTTATTGCGTGAGTGAATGAGAGTGTGTGTATGTGCCCTGTGATGGGTTGGCACTCCGTCCAGGGTGTATCCTGCCTTGATGCCCAATGACGCCTGAGATAGGCACAGGCTCCCAGTGACCCGAGGTAGTTCGGATAAGCGGTAGAAGATGAATGAAGTTCCTTTAACCTTAAACTGCCCAGCTTTAGATTTGAATAAAAAGTGACAAATTAGTAAATGTCCCACAGTTTGTACGATGCCAGCTGTGATGAAAGGAAACACAAGTCAAATCCTCATCCATTAAGGTTTCTTCTGTTCCGAAGGGCATTTGCAAGGCTTGTATCCATTTTAACAATTCTACAGTGGCACCAAGAACCCCTCAGAATTAAATACAGCTTATCTCTACAGAACCTCTCGCCACAAAGCCGGTGTTATTGTTTCCCTCCTGTTGTAAACAGCACTAATCACGGTGCAAAGAGGGAGTGGAGGAAGTGAAATCGCCTCGGGTTGGCACGGACCGGTCGGATGTGCTACGGAGCGGAACGCTTTAATGAAGACTGGTCTGCTCCACCTTTACTGAATCAGAATAAAAGCCAAAAGAACGATCCGCTGGACACTTTTCCTCTTAGTTTGCTTTTATGCTTTGTATTCAGACCTGTGTTATATGCCACCCTGGGCAATGTTTTACAATTCATATTAGTTTATATTACTTTTCCATAGCAGTCATGACCTGCCTATAAAACGTGGGCTAAATAATGAGCCTGAAGTAAAAACGAGGCCAATAACCATTTAGTAAATCTTTAAAGAGATGAAATCAGCTATATAATATCTGAAAGTTGAAAATAGTTAAACAGCAGCGTGTTTGTCGTGTCAGGGCGCATTAGAGCTAAAAAAAACAAACTTGTATTGCAAATGAGCAAAAAAAGTGCACAGTAATCCAATATTCCTAGAGCAAGGGTTGCTAAATATTTTGCAAAAAAAAAAAAAAAAAAAAAAAAGCGCTTATAATTAATGAGTTTAATTAGCTAGTCAAACATAGTGCCAGCAGATTTTGTTCAAAAAACGCTTTTATTAGACAAACCAAAGGGAAATGTTCACAACCAGCAGGCAGGCAAAGGGTCAAGTTAGAGATGTTATTCTAGGTGTTTGAGCTTCAAATGAAAATGAATCATGAATCAATACGAATCATGCATCATGAATCATGAATCAATACACGAATGAATAAAAATTAATTTGCGGTCCTTTACCCAGACTCAGGGGCAAAGGTCATTTCTTTGTCTTTTCTCCAATACACCAATGTGCACATTGAAGTGCTGACTGGATCATCGTCCTGTTTATTTTCTGCTCAGTTTATTCCATTACTTCATTTAGTGAATAACCTTTTGTAATGCATAGCTCAGTTAATTGCTTGAGCATAAATGTTGACATTGTTAGCACAAACACAATTCTTCATTTAGGTACACAGATGACACGCATCTGCAAGTTTTGCCTTCAGCTTTCATAACGGCACAGTTCGCAAGAACAGTCGAATACGCAGTTTCGTAATTTGCTGCTTGCAATAACCCTATTATTTCAATATTTTAAGTAATAGTTTTTTAGCATTGCTCAATTAATTAAAGTGTGTAGGATATATTTTATGCCTTCTGCAACACTGATGACTAGCATATACCAATCTGACCTCTATTTTACGTGCGGTAATAAGATTGAGCTAAATCAGTATGCGCTAATTCATGTCATATGATTCATGTCGTGCTTCTGAAAATTAGGTTTTAATTGGAACATTGTACCATATAAGCTGACAATAATAAAATATTCAATTTCAGAAAGAGTAAAAAAACAAACCATAATTTAAAAAATAAATAAATAAATAAATAAATCACTGCCTGATCTAATGATCTATGCTACTGTGTTAACATACTGTGTTAATCTCCTGCAGTATATAGAAAATCTCCTTATCTCCTTATAATTGGACGTTTTAAAGGTTCTCAAAGTTGATGAGTTGGAAGCAAGAACAATAGGTAAGTGTAAGGATCTGAGCGACTTTGACAAAAGCCAAATTGTGATGGCTAGACAACTGGCTCAGAGCATTTCCAAAACAGCAGGTCTTGTAGGATGTTCCTGGGATGCAGTGGTTAGTACCAACCAAAAGTGCTCACAGGAAGAACAACTGGTGAACCAGCAACAAGGTGATGGATTCCCAAGGCCCAGTGATGCATGTGGGTTGCGAAGGGTAGCCTGTCTGTTCTGACCACTCAGAAGAGCTGCAGACCCATCAGATTGTCCATACTGACCATTGTTCTTCGTCTGCAATAAAGTGTGAGCATCAGAACTAGACCGTGGGGCAAGAAGGTGATCACATTTTCTTATGAATCTTTTTTTATGTACATCACATACCAGGGGAAGAGATGGCACCAAAATGCACTCTGGGAAGAAGACAAGGTAATGTGATGATCTGGGTGATGTTCTGTGATGATCTGGGTGATAAACTTTAACTTTATCATGTTTTCTGGCCTTCATCTGGATGTTATTTTGACACATACCACCTACTTAAACATTGGTGCAGTCCAAGTTCATGACAATGATATTCCCTAATAGCAGTGGCCTCTTTAAGCTGGATAATTAAAGGATCTACTGCTAATGTCTTGGTTCCAGATACCATGGCACACCTTCAGAGGTCTTGTGGCATCCAGGCATTAACGTATTTAAAGACTAATGCTCTAAAATACAAGAAGACTCCTGCATACAAATATCTCTCACTCACTCACACATTTTCTACCGCTTATCCGAACTACCTCGGGTTACGGGGAGCCTGTGCCTATTTCAGGCGTCATCGGGCATCATGGCAGGATACACCCTGGACGGAGTGCCAACCCATCGCAGGGCACACACACTCTCATTCACTCACACAATCACACACTATGGACAATTTTCCAGAGATGCCAATCAACCTACCATGCATGTCTTTGGACTGCGGGAGGAAACCGGAGTACCCGGAGGAAACCCCCGAGGCACGGGGAGAACATGCAAACTCCACACACACAAGGTGGAGGCGGGAATCGAACCCCCAACCCTGGAGGTGTGAGGCGAACGTGCTAACCACTAAGCCACCGTGCCACCCATACAAATATCTAAAGCAGTAAAATAAGGTTATCAAAAAATCAGATTATTAAATGCTCTCTTCCTCTCTGTTTTTGCCCGTATGCCGAACTAAACCCTGAAGTCTTTCCACATCCACAAGCTCACCATCCATTATTAAAGATTAAAGCTGCATTTCATAAAGCATGTGCCACGTTTACAGATAGTCGCTCTGTCCCATGCTTAGCAAAGCTTGTTTTATTGATTGCCTCGTCTTTCCATACAAAATGCACACCTCTTCCCTTAGGACAAGAAAAAGGGAGGATGTTCACTCTTTGTTCTGGCAGAAAGAGAAGTTCCTTTTTTGAAAACATCAATACCATGAGCCAGGGGCTAGCATGTGCCTCATACTCAATCGACAATCCAGTGCCTTTTAGTGTCACTTCAGGTCTGTAACTGTTTGATTGTTAGAAATAGGACATAATAAATCCCATGTTTGTTTACATTATATACAATAGCAGATTTAAATGACTTTTGTATGTATGGTTTCTATAGAAACAACCCATTCATGGGGACTTTTTATGGCAGGTGAGCTACATAATCTAAGCTGGGATTTTAAACCTGTATTAAAAAAAATTAAAAACAATTATTATGTAATAAACCAGTGTCAGTCACAAGAAACAGAACAGATGGCTTTCTGGTTTCTTTGTTACATGACAAGCTGTGTGTTGTAGAATCTGGCTGCTATAATGGGAGCGGTAATAAAATGGATATAAAATGTAACTGCAAATGGTTAAAAAGTGTGATGTCGATAATAAATGAAATTTGAATCGTTGGAAAATCATGAGCATTATGCCACTCTACAACCGATTCTTTTATTTTAGATTAATTTATACAACAGCATGCTCCATTGTGCACGGTTATGAATTATGACCAAACAAGTTAAGCCTACTACGGGGGGGCCAACCCGCAGATCCCGAGCCGCATGCGGCTCTTTGCCCGGTTTCATGCGGCTCTTACGTTCATATCGAAGTTTGTATTTGTGTCTTTTTAATATTCGTGTTCGCTTCACTTGAGTTCAATACGGTATTTTCGTCAAACTCACATGAAAATACCTCAAAGTTTCCCAGTAGGAGCAAGATCATTTGAGTAAACAATTTGTGTCAAGTTCGCTCTCAAAATGGCAGGGAAAAAAAAAGATGATGTTCAAGTATGCCCATGTGTATGATGTGGCTCTTTGCGGTAACACAGTAATAAATGTGGCTCTTGGTCTCTGACTGGTTGGACACCACTGGCCTACTATATTTATAAGAAAAGAAAGTATCAGAATTTTAGCTCGGAGAGTGAAATGTTCTGAATGAAATGTTCACATCTAGACTTTGACTTACTAAAGTGGTTAAAATTTGCTGTTTGCTTTTTTATGGATCCGAGTGCACGTGCCAGATGTTATGTTTTAGCAAATCATTGGACAAACACAAGTGGAAGGTAAATAAAGGCTTCCCTAAAGCTGTCGTCATTAAACTTTAAGCGATCGTCCGAGCCACAGGGATGGCCACTGGTGATAGAAAGGGTATATAAAGAGACATAATTGTTTTGAGAGCTGGGATACAAACCATGCTGCATGTCTCTACTGAACCGTTATAGAGAATGCAGTGGATTGGAGCATATGTCAAAACGGAAGGCTGTTTAAAGCTGATCACAACAACAGACTAGATTTTAATGACAAATCATTTTATTATTTAAAGCATGTTCATACAGGCAAAATTAATCCATTTGGGGAAAAACACTTCGGTTTATTTGGCACTAGTATCAAGAAGCACTGTTTAAAAAAAATCCCAGCATACAAGATTCCACCTCACAATATCACTGTGTAACTATTAAACCATTTCTCACCATAACACCGTCTGGACAAATAGAAACCTACTGTAGGTGTGTACCATGATCTACTTGCAATTTGTTCAAGCTGAAAATCAAACAAATTTCTCCCCAAAGTCACTGAATTTGCAGAAACAGCTACACGCTGTCAAGAACATGTTGGTTCAAGGGCAGGCTTTAATTAGTCCGTGCTGGAGCTCTGGTGGAGAAGACGTGAGAAAGATAGAGAGACTCTGACTCTGCTGGACACACTGACAATAGCTTCCTTGCTGGCTTTGCTCTTAAGCTCTTCACTTTCCATTAGATGTGATGTGGAACATGAGGCAAGGCTCAGCATGCAGAGTGGAGCGAGCTGGTGTCAGTGGTGGAGCTGGAAGCTTGTCAGAAGTCATCAATGTCCTTCAAGCAGATTTTTTTTTGTTTAAACCACTGTATACAATTCTAAATCCTGATAGGTGATTCTCGAGTCTTTTATGATGAACACAGGGCGTGAATGAAGCTGTTGGAGAGAGGCTAGGCTACTTAGAACGTCTGAGCTTATTTTAATTCATGCTGTATAAAAGAAACAAAAAAACAGTTGAATTTTAAATGGAAAGAAATGACAGCGGACATAAATCGGTGCGTGATACAGGGTTTGATATTTTGCATCAATCTAAAACTTGGGAACGAGGCAAACAGCATTTGTTTTCTATGTCAATGTGCAAAATATAAACATTTTAGCAATATGAATTGTTATTTTCTTGATTTTAAGCAATAGGAGCTAAAACACCAAAATGGTCCAGTACCATACAGTGTGTGTGTGTGTGTCTTGTTGAACACCATGTTGCACTGAAGGTTAATGCAAGACTCCATGCTTCACATGTAGTTTCACCCTGCAAAACAGAAAAGGGGAAGACAGGCGAGGTTAAACGAGCAACTGTGCTTTTATGGAAAGACTCTGATGGGTTTAGATTAAAGTAACACCTGAGCGCCCGTGTTTTTGCACCGGGTGCAGGAATGCATAATAACCCCATAGGCCAAGATGAGTAGAAAGCAGAAATCAGCAGATTGATAATCCTTTTGCTGAAGACTCGCTCTGACACCTTGCTGACACCAAAATCTGAAAGGAGGTGAAACCATCACTATCTTATATATCTCTAAACAAATTGATGCGCCGCTTCAGAATATAAATCTGAAATTATGGACTTGTCACCTTGAGGAGAAATAGAGGCTCTGCATACAACATGTTCACTGTAGTTGAAACATTGCCTTTTATTACATTGAATTTTGGAATGCCTCTTGCTGCCACAGACAGATTCTGACAGAGGCTATGTTTTAGATCCAGAGAAATTTCAGAGCCAATTCTATACATAGAATAAATATAGGTACTGGCTAAACATCCCATAGCCAACACTAAAATAAATAAATAAATAAAAATATCTACACTTTCAAAGCTATTTCTAGATACAGACAAACCATACAATTTAGCACACAGACAAAACATCTAAACCATGTCCCATATTAAACATCTAAAGCTAGACATAAAGTTCTAGACATAGACAATACATCTAAAGCTAATTCTAGACACAGACAAAACCATCTCAAGCCAGTTCTAGACACATATTGAACATCTAAAGCTAATTCTAGACATGAACAAAACATCTCAAGCTAGTTCTAGAAACATATATACATCTTAAGCTAGTTCTAGACATAGATAGAACATTTAAAGTTATTTCTAGACTCAAAGTAAACATCCAATGTAGATCACAGACAAAACATCTATTTCTAGGCTGTGAAAAGGTAGTTTTAGACACATAGAAAAGATCTAAAACTAGTTGAAAACACAGACTAAATAAATCTTTTTGTAATCTAAACATCCAGATCTAGCTGTATATGACCATTATCCTGCCAAAATCAGCTCCAAAAATATTTAAGAGTGACACTGATCTTTAATAAACCGCCTTGTTGCTATGACAACACCAAATAAATGTTGCCATAATTTTACTCAGTGGTAAAAAAATGCCACCAAATGCTTATCGACACATTTCATCTACTGTCAAAAGATAACCTTCACTGTTCTTGCTCTCTTTATCATTACTGCTAGACCCGTTTGAGGATCTCAAGTCATTTTCATGCTCTTGCACGACGTCGTTAATGAGCTAGTGTTATCAGTGCCTTTAGAGACAAAGCACAATGCAAAACCTACTGATAAAACCTAGCATCTTATAAATTGGCACCCTAGAAGTGGATGAAAGCAACTTTATCTGCCAGAAGCTTCAATTAAAAGAGAGAAAGATCAACAGCAATAAACCTAAGATGTCATCTTGTTAATTATGAGCAATGTGTTCAAAGGCAGAACATCTAGTGTGCTTCGAGAAAAAATGTAATCATTTGTTTAGATGAAAAAATTAAAGCTAATTTTTCTAATTGTATCCAATCACACACAGCTAAAGCATTATATCAGGTAAGTTCAAAGCTTTAATGCACTCTTAACTCTCTTCCCACTATTCCCTGTGGGGCCGCTTTACCCTGCTGGTAATAGAGCTAAAGAAATAGCTCTGAATGCATCATTAAACCGGGTGGAGAATTAACTTGGACGGAACTTAATTATGTCACACACGAGGTCCCGCAAGTTTGAGACTTGGAGAAGGGCAATATTGCTGGCTAAAGAGCGTAGACAGTTAGTTTAGACACATAATTAGAATCAATCATCCATATACACGAGAGTATGGCTTTAGCCTGCTAAGTGAAACATTAACATTCACAGTGTAACATGGCTCCAAATCCAAAGAAAGGATACGAATACACTGTAAAACATAAGTTGAACCAGTAACTTGGAGTGATCGGATCAAGTCAGGAACTAAAACAACTGCCTTGGACTACTTTCATATAAACCCTAATGTAGTTGAATTAAACCCAAGAACAACCCTGATTGAACCTAATTACATGAAGTCAACTAAACATGCTGTTTTTTTTCATTTGTGGAGTCTGTTGTTTTGATCCACCAGCTGCTCCACTGACATGTAAACTGACATGGCTAAACGATTATCTTAAAAACTATAAAGTATATGTAGGAAGCACATAAAAAAGAAATGCTAAATAGAGTTCATAAATACTCTTTTATTTAAAACATAGTCTCTTTGTTCTTTTTTCTTTTGGTTGATTTCCATGATTATTCTATGTGAACTTGCACCAAGTTTGCTTATATTTTTTGTTGCCAGATTTCAGCCCAATGAATAAAACACTTTTGTGATGTTTCTGGAGCTGCTACATCCCACACGCCTCTCACAAAACAAAAGTTTTTATTTTGTCTGTTTGAATTTGTACAATTTGTGATTCATCAGATCAAATAAATCCCAACACAAAGTATTAATAGTCTTTTGATCAAACTGAGCAAATGTACTATTAGATGAGAACATTTTAATTTTTAATATTGTACATAATAATTAGGATCATAATAATTATTCAATGAATTCTAATTGTAACATTAGAATATAAAATGCTTAATTTTTGAGCATTATAAATCGATAATAAATAACATTTTTAACATTACATTTTGGAATAAAAAATGAATGATTGTTAAATTCTCGATTCTTATTGGTGTCTAGAAAATTAGGTTAATTGTATGGTTAGAATTGTATGGCTAACGTTTCATGCAAATGGTTTAGAAAAATTGTGTAATTGCAAACGTTATCTGTGAGATGTTTATTTATTTAGCCTTTTTGTCAGGACTCTCCAGCTATTAGAGATTTGTAAGCTGTAATTTTAAAGATCTAAACTGAATTTTAGACAGACTAAATAACCAAAGCGGGGGGTACAAAGTAGAGCTTGAGCCTGTCCTAGGAACACTGTGTCCTTGGAAAAAACACTCAATAAGTCTCCCTCATGGGGGCACGGTGGCTTAGTGGTTAGCATGTTCACCTCACACCTCCAGGGTCGGGGTTTGATTCCCGCCTCCACCTTGTGTGTGTGGAGTTTGCATGTTCTCCCCGTGCCTCGGGGGTTTCCTCCGGTACTCTGGTTTCCTCCCCCGGTCCAAAGACATGCATGGTAGGTTGATTGGCATCTCTGGGAAAATTGTCCCTAGTGTGTGATTGCGTGAGTGAATGAGTGTGTGTGTGCCCTGCGATGGGTTGGCACTCCGTCCAGGGTGTATCCTGCCTTGATGCCCAATGACGCCTGAGATAGGCACAGGCTCCCCGTGACCCGAGGTAGTTCGGATAAGCGGTAGGAGATGAATGAATGATAAATAACCAAAGCTATTTTTTTTACACAGAAAATGCACCTGAAATAAGTGTTAAACACAAACTATCAACATAAAGCAAGTTTTAGGACATTCATAGCTAGTTCTAGACATAAGCCAAACATATAGTTTGTTCTAGAAAAAAGACTAAACAACTTAATCCAGATTTAGACATCGAATAAACAACTAAAGCTATTTCTAGACATGGGGTAAACATTTGAAACTTGTATTAGAAACAAACTAATAATTCAAGCCTTGTTCTAAGCATAGAGAAAACAGCCAAAGATTGTTCTAGACTAAACACCTAAAGATTGTTCTAGAAGCAGACTAAACATCCAAAGCTTTCGCTAGATGCAAAATAAACAATAAATCTAATTCTAGACACAAGTGTATTCATGACCTGAAGCAACAGTCAAAAGATAGCAAAAGATAAACATCCAAATTTTGTTTTCAACACAGACTAAACATCCAAATAAAGCTGTATAGGCTGTATAGACTACACAGTGAGCTTTATCTTCTGATACACAGTACACTGAATTGCTAGTTCAAGGGATCTTTAAGAGTTACATGGAATGTGCTTCCCAAATTGTTTTGTTGATATCCCACCAAATTAACACAATATTTTTTTGTTCTTTATAAGTGTTTTTTGTTCATTTTTATTCATTTATTGTACAACAGCATGCAGCCAAATGTTCCATTCCTTAATTAATCCTGCGGAAAATATTTCTAACCACAGCAATTTTCAAGATAGTGTGAATCCATTCTGAGAAAAAACAGCAAACAGTGATACAAAAGCTGCAACATGAATTCTCAGCAAATAAGAACTTACAGTTAGAAGAACTAAATATCTGAGGGCTCAAATCCTCTGGATGCTACACACACACACTGGTGACAAAATAAGGTCAGTCAAAACACAAATGGTACAGTCCTGGAAGTCATAGAAGATCTTGCTTTAGCCATGTACTGTATACTGTAACTCAACTAAAGAAATAGCTCTGAATGCATCATTGAACTAACTTGGACGAACCGTAATTATGTCACACACGAGGTCCTGCAAGTTTGAGACTTG
Source organism: Tachysurus vachellii (assembly GCF_030014155.1). NCBI lineage: Eukaryota > Metazoa > Chordata > Actinopteri > Siluriformes > Bagridae > Tachysurus > Tachysurus vachellii. Next base: position 4,758,997 of record NC_083468.1, on the reverse strand, counting down.
GAGAAGGGCAATATTGCTGGCTAAAGAGCATAGACGTTTAGTTTAGACACATAATTAGAATCAATCATCCATATACACAAGAGTGTGGCTTTAGCCTGCTAAGTGAAACATTAACATTCACAGTGTAAAGTAGTTAAAAAAAACAGACAGTAACCAAGGATAGATAGATAGATAGATAGATAGATAGATAGATAGATAGATAGATAGATAGATAGATAGATAGATAGATAGATAGATAGATAGATAGATAGATAGATAGATAGATAGATAGATAGATAGATAGATGTTCTGGTGGACGGTTTTAACCTGTTGAAGCAATAAGACTTTATTCTGACACAGTTTTGATTGGATTTCATGGTGAACAAAAGGCAGTGGAAAAATGTTGTACTCTAATACATAGTGATGAACTTCATCTCAGCACAGACAATGAGAAAACATCTACATAAGCAAATGTACATATACCAAAGACAGAGAAAGCTTTGTTGTTTCTGTATAGATTCAATGTTATTAAAGGATCTGAGTCATCCTAAGATTGGGAAAGATTCCTGGAGCTGTAGACCTGCATGTCTGAAAAAATGGAAAGAAATGCCAAGCAAACTTTAAAATTAGAATCGTAGATGCGACATCCCGTAGTTCCCCTTTCTCAAGAGAGTTCAAGCCCAAACCACATCCATATGAATAAGAGAGAAGAAGTCCTCATGAAAACACACTTTAGCTCCAACTCCTCAAGCCTTTGTGGCTTAGCAGGCCTCCAGTAATCCATCATACAAATGAACACAACATTGTATTTTCACACCTGCTTGCTCTCCCAGGACCCAAATCCCCTCTCAGGTCTCGCTCTGCATGGGAATGAATGAGATGGATTGCCAAGAAGAAGAGTTATCTAACGGGTAGGATCAACTACACATTTTGTAACTGTGAGGAGATGGTACATGAAAGAGAGAAACAGAGAGAGGGAGATTGATAAGCAAATTAGGGCGCATTATCAGATTTTCCAAAGATAGATATCCAGGTAAGACACAGTTTTTTCCCCCACATTTCCCAATTCTGGCTTCTTATAGATGTTTTCAAAGGCAAGCAGGTGAAAAAATAGATGTGGTTGGGAAACAGGGTTGGTAAAAGTTTAATTAATCATTTAATTAAAAGTCCCATTATATGTTTAAATCAACACTCAAATAAAGTCGAAATTCATGTTCACGTTAAGCATGACATTTAAAAAAAGTGCAAAGAAAAATTCACAGAAGTAGATGACAAAATAAATAAAAAAATTATTCTAGTTACAGATGGTATTTTAGGGCGTTTTTTTTTTTTTTTTTTTTTCACCAAGGAACCAAAAAAGTGAGAAAACATTAGTAAAGGCTGAAAACATCTTTATTCCTAATCTCTCAAATGTTAGCAAGCAGTGCTAACTATGAAGTCTAACTATGGTAGTTTAGATAAGATTGTTTTCAATAATCAAAAACAAATGCTGGTGGTTCTAAGCCAATTAGATACCACTGGAGATCTGACTTTGTATACTGTATACCAATTAAACCAATGCTGACCCATGAATCAGTGTCCCAATTAATCAATTACTCCCATGACCCACTGGGAAAGGAGAAGAAAATGATGGAATTCCTAAATGTTGGAAAAGGAAGGGATTTGAAGATTAATAGCTCTTTATTAATTCTGGTGGGTTTTGAATACTAATGTAAGCTCTTTTGCTCTTCTTCAGAAATCGCTTTATCATGGTCAGGGAAGAAGTAGAGCTTGAGCCTGTCCTAGGAACACTGTGTCCTTGGAAAAAACACTCAATAAGTCTCCCTCATGGGGGCACGGTGGCTTAGTGGTTAGCACGTTCGTCTCACACCTCCAGGGTTGGGGGTTCGATTCCCGCCTCCACCTTGTGTGTGTGGAGTTTGCATGTTCTCTCCGTGCCTCGGGGGTTTCCTCCGGGTACTCCGGTTTCCTCCCCCGGTCCAAAGACATGCATGGTAGGTTGATTGGCATCTCTGGAAAATTGTCCGTAGTGTGTGATTGCGTGAGTGAATGAGAGTGTGTGTGCCCTGCGATGGGTTGGCACTCCGTCCAGGGTGTATCCTGCCTTTATGCCCGATGACGCCTGAGATAGGCACAGGCTCCCCGTGACCCGAGGTAGTTCGGATAAGCGGTAGAAAATGAGTGAGTGAGTGAGAAGTCTCCCTCATAAGGCACCATGTACACACACAAGGGACAGTTTTGAGTAACTACACCTTTTGGCATGTTCTTGGGGATGGAAGAAAACTGAAGAACCCAGAGGAAACACAGAGCAACTCCATACAAACTGTACCCTGTGTAGTTTAGGAAGTTTGTGCACCACGATACAAATTACCTCGATATATACAAAGAGTGTTCAGCAGCAGCACCCCGTGACCTGAGGTAGTTCGGATAAGCGGTAGAAGATGAATGAATGAATGAATGAATGAATGTTCAGCAGCACGTTTTTTTTTTTTGCTTTACCGACAATTCGATTGACTCTTTAGAGCTGTGACGTTAAAAAGTCACCTTTAATACTTATGCGAATATAGTGCATGAAAAAGTAGTGAGTAGAAACTTTTGTCAAAGGTATAGGATGAAGAAAAGCTCAAACAGATGCAGATGCTTACACACAGGATGGACAGTGAGTACAGTGCCGAATGCTGGGAGCAAATTCTCAAGCGACTTTTCATTACTTGTAGAATCTGTGGTTCCTTAGAAAAGAATTCCACATTTCCATAGGTACAAATCAATGCACCGTTATTCCTTTTTTTATGTATAAACAGTTAAATGCTGAAATCCACACATAATTACTCCTGTGTGGAGAAAATCCGACTGAAGGAGGACTTCGCTGCCTCCGTGGCGCTTCTTTAGCAGGAAACGAGTTGTGCTGACAGTTTCATTTGTGGGGTGCGCAGAGGCCCGCACACTAATTTCCTCAGCCTATAGGAGATTGTTCTGTTAAAAGAAACACACCGCCACAATGGTCTCATTATAATGAGGCACTGTAAATCCAAACTGCATTCATTCTCCCCTTCATTTGCATTGAAATGGAAATGCCATATTTCATTCTCTTCCTCGGTAACCTTACACTTATTTATATATTTACAGTACGGTGTAAAAGAGAGGATCGTGCTCCTGCGGCTCTGTTGACTCTAACGATAGTGAGCGATAGCGATAATAATAATGAAATTCAAATGCGCTAGTGGGAGGGGAAATAATCAACGAGCCTCACAGACACTCCATATTGTGAACATTAGAGCTCCTGTCACTGAGAGGCCTTAGATACTGTGTTGCATTAATATGTCCCAGTGCTGTATGTTCGGATTACAGATGCACTCGCAATTAAGGGATTGAATATTGCAGGTGAAAGTACAATACACTGTTGCGCTTTCGATTACAACATTACAATGCGGTAACAATGCAGGGATTTTGTAAGTGCTCCTTAAACCTTGAGCATCCAGGGTTACTTTTTGCGAATTATCAAATATATTGTTTAGTCCAATTGGGACTTTTTGCTTATTGCTTGGGAATTTATTGTTTAATCCAACTGGGCAAATATTCTTTGTGTGTGTGTGTGTGTGTGTGTGTGTTCATAAAGCATGTCAATACACATGGTGTCCATATCGATGTCAACATTATGGCAACAATTTTTGTCAACATCATGCAAGAAAGGAAAATATTCTCTAACAGGAGTCTCCAAATACTCCATGAAATAATACTTATGCTCTTTCACCAATCCTGAAATCAGAGTGCCACAGAACAGAACCAATATAGCTATCAAATCTCAATTCTGGCCACGTGACGAAACGGAAAGGAAATCTTCTCTCGACTCTTGTATTATTTTGGATGATTTCATCCGCACCACTCTCCTTCAAGGCCCTGTGGTGTTAATTATACTGGCTCTTTTTCCTTAGAGCAAGCGGAGCTGTGCGAGTGCATTAATCTTGATTCTCCACTTGACTACAAAGCCTCGTTTGAAGAGTCTCCTTTGGTAAGCCCCAAAGGCAGGGTGTGTGTATGCGTGTGTGAGAGAGAGAGAAGAAAGAGTCGCAGCACTGTGTTTTCTCCGATAAACGTGGGCAACTCGTAAAGCATCCAAATCACCTGCGCTTTCCCGAGCTCGAATTGCTCAAATTTTCTTTTGAACAAATTTTTCCAAAGTGAAGCTGCTCTTGCCTGTAGCGTAGACCGTGGCCTGTTTGCCAGGGTTTGTGGGTAGCTGCTTGAAGTTTGGCTCTTATGTACGGAGGGTCAGTGTGCACTGAATGCTTCTCCTACAACTGTACATTTCTGTACAATTCATTCTGAACCGACGGCTTTTGAAGCGAGTAAATTACCCATTCTGCTTCCAGTCTTCACACTTCACATCCTACACATGGCCATGCTCCCCAGTCACTCCCTGTGGCTCTAATTACAGCATTGCACTTCTTTGAAAGGTTTGGCCCTCTTTGAAATTAACACACTCGGTAAACGTGCAGTGATAGTCTTCTCAGAGATCATAACTGAGTAAGCATTCAAGGAATAGATGAAAATGTACTATTGTGAGTCGTATAAAGTTTTTTTTTTTTTACATCATTTCAAAAATATGAAAGGAAAGATATCATTAAGTGACATCTATTATATGATGGTAACTACAATTCTGCAATGAAAGTAGTTGTGGCCTAATGGTTAGAGAGATTGACTCCTAACCCTAAGGTTGTGGGTTCGAGTCTCGGGCCGGCAATACCACGACTGAGGTGCTCTTGAGCAAACTAAGCTCTCTAGTTTTATTCGGAGTTTGGTGTCTGTGCTTGTCTGAGTTTCTCCGGTTCTTCCCATGTCCACTTGGGTTTCCTCCACAAAACACACCAGCTACGATTATGCTAAATCAGACCCAGGTGTCAATAAGTGTGTGAATGTGTGTCTGCTTGGTGCTTTTTGATGTCGAGTGTTTATTCTCACCTCTCAACCAACATTCCGGGAACAACGTACTGTAGGATAATGTGTGTGTGTGTGTGAAGCCATACCGATAGCATTGTGCATCTCAGAGCCTTAACCCGATGTTCCCCCAGATGTAACTGTGGTTTGAATCTTCTTAGAATTCTTCCACTGTGAGATTTGAACTCACAGAATCGATTACACACTTTGTCCAGAATAAAAGTATAAAAGATGAGTGGAATTCTTATCAACAGGGTCATGCCGAATCAGTGCTGGACTATTGTACATTACCCATCAGCCTCTACAGTACATGTCACATGAACTGGACACACGTCTCACACCTGTTTAGTGTTTCCCATTAGTCAGCATCTAGTTGAGCCCAAGTTCCTGTCAACCTCATCTGCATGCTTTTGTTGATGTTGTGTTTCCTTCCGTAGCCTTTGGTTTGTATTCACTGTTTGTTAGTTCTTTTAAGACCTTCCTCAAAAACACAATCATAGCAAAGTCCTAGGTGTGTCCTTTTTTCTTCTCAGAGTGAGGCCACTGTTACAGCATTTATCTACAATCCACCAATAGGATTACAGTAAATTTACAAGAGAGCAACGACTATGATAGCAGCTTTTACGTATCATGTTGATTGATGATGTATTACAGTATTAATCACAGATCTTGATCCTCTAAGGTGACATCACACACCCGGTTACAGATTTGAACTAAGATATAATTGGGGTCATCTTATACATGTAAACTACAGTGTAAACTGCTGTAGAAAGGACATTATTTACATTGATATTATGTCCTGTCCAGCGTCAAGCAAATGAGGATGAGGTTCCTTTCTGAGTCTGGTTCCTCTCAAGATTTCTTCCTCATATCATCTCAGGGAGCTTTTCCTTGCCACCGTCACATCAGGCTTGCTCAAGGGGGATGCGGATAGATGTTAGTGATATACAGTAACTTAATTAAGTAAACTTAGCTTTGAGACAATATGGGGGGGCACGGTGGCTTAGTGGTTAGCACGTTCGCCTCACATCTCCAGGGTTGGGGATTCGATTCCCACCTCCGCCTTGTGTGTGTGGAGTTTGCATGTTCTCCCCGTGCCTCGGGGGTTTCCTCCGGGTACTCCGGTTTCATCCCCCGGTCAAAAGACATGCATGGTAGGTTGATTGGCATCTCTGGAAAATTGTCCATAGTGTGTGATTGCGTGAGTGAATGAGAGTGTGTGTGTGTGCCCTGCGATGGGTTGGCACTCCGTCCAGGGTGTATCCTGCCTTGATGCCCGATGACGCCTTAGATAGGCACAGGCTCCCCATGACCCGAGGTAGTTCGGATAAGCGGTAAAAAATGAATGAAATTGAATGAATGAATTAAAAACCAGTTCACATGGGAACTTGTATGAATACACTAAAATCAATGGCAAAGTTATCTATTCAGAATACACTGACAATGCCCTGGAACTTAACTTATGAATATTTCCATTACAAAGAGCTAACACATGTGTGTTTGTGTTTGTGATTGTGTTTGCATACACCACAATGCACTTACTGATGTACGTGCACTTCTTCAATTAGCTCTGTGTTTACAGTTTGTTGGACACAATGGAACTCTGTTAATTGATTTCACAGCAATGCTTAAACATTTGTATGTACTAAAATGGCAAATAAACAGCTAACGTTGTGCTATTGGCTTGAGACATTGACGCAAACAATACATGAGTAAAATGACACTTCTAGTCATTTCCATATACACACAACGCTAACCTCTGTACATATTGACATCGTTTGCAAACAAGCAACAAACTAAGTACAAAAAGCATAGCTAATTTCTTCCAAAAGCTCAAAGAAAGTGTGTTTAGTGTCACCGTGAATATATTTGTGTATTGTGTTGTTCAATGTGGTGGTGTGATGCAGTCTGGTGTGAAACAGACTCACTGTGACCAAACCAAATTTGATTATTTACCCATTAAGGCACATCCCTGTTAATTATATGTAGATAAACGATTCTCATACTTCCAATGTTTTAGCATTTTTATTGATTCGTTTGCTTCGTTTTTTTTTTTGTTTGTTTGTTTGTTTTTGTTTGTTTGTTTTTGGCTTTTAGGTAATGATGGCCATTGGCTGGAAATAAAGCTGGAACATCATGATTTAGTTACACAGATTAAGCCCAAAAACTCCAGCCAAACTTGACTTAAAAGTTCATGAATTATTTTTACCCAAGTCCTAAGGTACCTCCTTTATTCCTAAGTCAATATACTAGGTTTTATGTTTTTATCACACTACAAATTTAAAGAGATTAAATGCATAAACAAATGGATTAACTACTAATGGAAGTTTAATAACAGAATCCTAACTAATGTAATATTTTATACTGCTGTAGCTTTATAGTGTATATCACCAAAAAAATGAAAATATTGTAAGCATGTTTTGAGATATCAGGTCTTATCTATTACACCATGAATTGTTCGCATCATTCTAACCCTATCTCAATCCCAGTGGTCCCCCCTCCTCTGACTCATCAGCATTATGACTAATCTATGGCTCTTGATTGAGGCTTACGGCAGCTGCTTTCCAATTTTGTTTTCCTCACAGTTAAGGGAAACAGTCAAGGGATCTTGCAGTGAGCTAGATTGCGAGATGAGCGAAACCAAACTCCAGGCGTGTTCATTAGCCGTCATTGATCACCTGTCTTCCTCTCATCTATCCATTCCTCCCTGCTCTGCCCTTCCACTCAACCTCCCTCATCTTTTAACCTATAGGGATTGCATGCCAAAGAAATGATTCACAACTAAACAAATGTAAAGTTAGTACATCTTTTTCAGTGATTCATCAACAGCTACTATATAGTTTCTTTCAATTTTACAAAAGGCATAGCTCACAAACGGAAACTGTTTGAACCCGTATCAATTTAAAGAGAAAACATCCATCATTTACAAAGGCATTAATAGCAAATGTGTATTTATCCTTGGGAGACTAATTATGGTTTTGAAAAACCAAGCTAGCTCTTGATTTTAGTTATTCAACCTCATACATTTACAATGAGTGCGAAAAACACAGAAAAACTCAACAGCCATAGCTGGCTTATAATGCTAGAACTTAGCATATAACATAGCATAACATAAGTTCAGTCAGGACCACTCGAGTCAAAATAAAGACAATTCATTCATTCACTCATCTTCTACCGCTTATCTGAACTACCTCGGGTCACGGGGAGCCTGTGCCTATCTCAGGCGTCATCGGGCATCAAGGCAGGATAAACCCTGGACGGAGTGCCAACCCATCGCAGGGCGCACACACACACACTCTCGCAATCACACACTAGGGACAATTTTCCAGAGATGCCAATCAACCTACCATGCATGTCTTTGGACCGGGGGAGGAAACCGGAGTACCCGGAGGAAACCCGCGAGGCACGGGGAGAACATGCAAACTCCACACACACAAGGCGGAGGCGGGAATCGAACCCCGACCCTGGAGGTGCGAGGCGAACGTGCTAACCACTAAGCCACCGTGCCCCCATAAAGACAATTCTTTGACATTTGGGGGTATGGCTCTGTTCTGAATTCCCCATCCTTTTCATGAGCTCCATGAAAGCTAGTCAGGGAACAGCAGCAGCTTCGTGGGGGGACAATCTCCCATTTAACTGGGAAAGCAGCAAGACAAAATCCCCCATTTAGAACAGAGCCTGCATCAGTGACAACAGAATGACACTGATTAAGTTAAACACAAAGTTTCAAGGTGGAGCTACTGTAGGGGCAGAGGTGGGTTACAGCAATGCAGAGGAAACAGCCAAGCAGACAGACTGAAAAAAGCATTTAAATAGGGCACCCTGTTTGAAAGGGACCAATAGCGCGCTTAGGAATCCGATCAGCTGATGGGCGGGGTTAGAAAATTGACATCAGCTGATAGCCGAGCTTGACTATGTGGCCTGCCTGAACTGACGCTGAATGCTATATATATGCTGCATTAACCAAGAAATCGTTATAGAAACTGTCACACAAAAACAATTGATCGAGTTTTCATACAGCAAACATGCAAAGTTTGTTTGCCAATATTGAGTGTTCTACTTAAGCGACTTTAAGTTCATTATTGAAGTACTGACCAAAATGTACTGATTTAATATTTACAATGACTTGAAACTGCAATTTTCTTTGAAAAACTTTTGCAAAATTTGTGTTACACATGAAACTCAGTGTGCCAGTTATTATTATTATTATTAAACAAGCAAGTAATTGTTGACAGAAATCATCTCCACAAACACAATGCTACCATCACCATGCTTCAGGAAAAGGATGATGTTCTCAGGGTGATGTTTGTAGTTTCTCCCAAACATATCACTTTTGGACAGACTTTTCTTTAAAAAATAGTATAATAAGGCTTGCCCCTGAATTTTATAACTGATAACCAATATATCACTCATGCATCATCAGTAAGTGCTTTGTCTTAGCCAGAATTATATTAGCCAGGAATGACATTTATATAAAAGCTGGGTAATATTTACAAACCAACTGATTGAATTAAGGACTCTCGCATTCTGAATGAATTAGAGCTTGTTTATGAACCGAACGGAACGTCAAAATGAGTCATTTCCGTAGGTAATAGTGTTACTGTTTACACCCCATGCAGCAGTTTTCCCTTCTCCGTATTGCTTTCTACCAAAATCGGTTTTAACTTGCATTTAGCTGCAGTGCTCTGTATAAGTGACCTCTCCAATCTACTAGCACTACCTCTTTCTGAAACACCTAAACTAGCACCTATTTCCCCAGTATGTTTTATGTGTAAAAAAAAAAAAAAAAAAAAAATTATATATATATATATATATATATATATATATATATATATATATATATATATATATATATATATATATATATTTATTTTTTTTTTTTTTAAATAAAAAGAGTTGAGGTTGATTGTATCCTAAGTCTGTAACCTAGTGAACAAGTGTTAATGTATTCATTGATAGAGAGTTCAAAGCAAGTCGCTCTGGATAACGGCGCATGCCAAACGCCGTAATGGCAAATAAGTATTCACCCCTTGACCTTTTTGTAGTTCAGTTTCGTAGAACTCGAATAGACGTTCTCCAAGGGGAATATGTACATACGTACACGTTTATTTTTAATTTGATTTTTGTTTGTTGCAGTTGGTTGCCTTAATACTTAATACTAAAACAACCGTTGGATGCAATTACAGTTACAAAGTCAACTAGTTTATGTCTCCACTAGATTTGTCAATCCTGATATTTTTGCACACTGCTGTTAACAAAATCGTACAAGTGCTCTTAGATTGGATAACCAATGGTCTCTAGTGTTGCCCCACAATCTCAATCTGATTGAGGTCTGGGCTTAATCTAACAGATTCTTTTCTAGTTTACAAAGGTTCTCTAGTTGTCACGGATGGTTTTGCCACACCACTCTGCTGTAAGTGAAAGCGACTTGAAACCAACTATTACTCAGCATGCGGTGCAGAGCACATCATGCTTTGGTGGAAGAAAGTCCCAGATCACCATTTTCAAGAGTACCAGGGATCAGAACTCTGGATTGCTCCAGGGCAAGAAAATAGTCCTCACACTTCACCAATCATACATACAAGAAAATAGCCCTCACACTTCACAAATCATACATACAGGACAAATGTCTGAGGAAAAAAACACAAATGTGAAATTGAACTACAAGCCTTTTTGTTTCTGGCCTGATTTAAGGAAAGTTACATTTACCCCATTTTGACTAGCCTATCGTCTATGCCCATGTGACTTTATGTGTTTTCCTGCTCTGTAGTGTTGCTTTGACTCTCCGATTCATTTGTTTGGTCTCTGCTTAATAAAGCATTCACCCTCCACCTCATTACACCACTTTATTTTGGAGGAAAATTCCTCGACCGTGCTTAAGACATCACCGACAACACTGTGGACATTGTACGATTAATTCATTTATTAGCATAATCAGCAGTCATTTAATGAATTAATCACAGCATTATCCAGATTTTCTTCTAATTTATTAAATTTTGTGTTATTTAGGTGATTTTTTTTGAGGGAATTTTACCTGTCCTTGTATAATTCATTCATTCATTCACTCACTCATCTTCTACCGCTTATCTGAACTACCTCGGGTCACGGGGAGCCTGTGCCTATCTCAGGCGTCATTGGGCATCAAGACAGGATACACCCTGGACCGAGTGCCAACCCATCGCAGGGCACACACACACACTCTCATTCCCTCACGCACTCACACACTACGGACAATTTTCCAGCGATGCCAATCAACCTACCATGCATGTCTTTGGACCGGGGGAGGAAACCGGAGTACCCGGAGAAAACCCCCGAGGCTCGGGGAGAACATGCAAACTCCACACACACAAGGTGGAGGCAGGAATCAAACCCCCATCCCTGGAGGTGTGAGGCAAACGTGCTAACCACTAAGCCACCGTGCCCCCCTGTCCTTGTATAATGCTATTTTAAAATACTTTGTTTTTCTCAAGTAGGTTTGATTTCGTATTTTTGAATTTTATCTATATAATAAAACTACAGGTTACAAAAGAGCTATAAATTAATATTTTTCAAAAAAAAAAGTTTTCAAACTTTCACTAGTGTTTTTCTTTATACCCCCCCCCCCCCCCCTTCCTAAAACAGTTGCATTCAGAGGCATCTTGGAAAGACGAGAGATATTTTAATAGCGACAGTCGAGCAGTTAAGGCAGACTTATAGGGTGAAACAGCAGCAATAATTCAGAGCAACACCCAGATTGTGGATGAGGGGGCAGTTAGGGCCACTAATTGTCCCTGTAGGCCTTCTCTGCTGAAGTGGATTAATATTAGGATCATTATAATTCATAGGATGTCCACAGCCACTGAAGTGGATGGTTACTGCCCTCTAATCTTAAATGGAGTCATGAAATTATGGAAGTATGTATATGAAGAAAGAGAGCCTATCCAAAGTATGATGAATATACGAACACACGCTGTATTCATCATGAAAATAGCACTTCGAAAGTGCGCCTCGCATATTACTACAGTGCAACAGTATAAAAATAAATAAATAACAAATGTAAAATATTGATGAACATGCAGGGAGTTCTCACTTGCAGCTCTTACTGAAAACGTGATGCTACAGAAATGTATAAATCACTTGAAAACGTATAAATCACTATAACACATCATTATGGTCCTTGACAGTGACTTTGAATAACGAGATATGCTTCTGTTATTAAATAAGATATGCTGCATTAATTAAGCAATCGATATAGAAACTGTCACACAAAAACAACAATTGATCGGGTTGTTATTCAGCAAACTTGCGAAGTTTGTTTGGCAACATCGCGTATTCTACTTAAGTGACTTTAAGGTTATTAAATCTCTAGGTGCTGTAAACAAGAAACCGCTGTGCACATACACCAACACCTAGCGCTGTGCTTATGTAGAAATAACGATTCGGAGAAAACTGCTTTAGTGAATACCAAAGCGGCAAATAAAAAATACAACTGGAGAATGAACAGCATGACTTCGTCTACAGATTATTTTGGCATGAAAACCAGACCTGAGGAAGCAAACAAGCCCCTGTACTACAACACTCAGGAACTGCATTGCTGTTGTTACTTGAATGGGTAAAATGAACTGTCTAGGTCTGCAATTATTGCTTTTTTTCTCCAGCATTCCCATCTCTCTCTCTCTCTCTCTCTCTCTTTCTCTCTCTCTCCTTTGCTCACACTTTTTCTTCCTAACTAGTGCCTCTCAAGCACAAACATCTGTTCCTTTACAGCAAGAGGTGAGGCTTGTTTGCAGGAGTGGATGATTTTTTTCGAGCTTCGTCATTACCTGCTTCTTTCATCGGTGTTTGTGTGTTGCAGCAAATGTGAACAAGAGGAAATGAGAGTGTTAGTGTATATCCAGTATGTCTGTTAGCCATTACACACAGTGGGGATTACTACTACTACTACTACTACTACTACTACTACTACTACTAATAATAATAATAATAATAATAATAATAATAATAATAATAATAATAATAACAATGAATAGAATAATAATAGGGTAAATGTAATAATAACAGGGTAAATATAATAATAATAATAATAATAATAATAATACTAAGAAGAAGAAGAAGAAGAAGAAGAAGAATCATTACAATAAGAATTCTTCTTCTTCTTCTTCTTCTTATTTTTATTTTTATTATTATTATTATTATTATTATTATTATTATTATTATTATTATTATTATTATTGTATAAAGTAATAATAATTACCACAATTTTCATTACAAATTCTATCACTGACAACTTAAGTGAAAAATGAAATATTTTCAATATTTACATCCATTTTATTGCTAGTTTCTTTTTTAATATTTATTTAGTTTATTTTTATGTCATAATCATATTTGATGTCTTTATACCTAAATATATTTTAGGTATAAAGTGCTTCAATGTCTTTATACCTAAATATTTCAAAAGAACTTCCTACCTCAGTTTTCAAGCTATAGAGAAAAGGTTTGTAGCTCAGCAGCTGAGCCCCTGCTTGCATTTGTATTAAAAGCAGCGCTGGTTAAAAAGCGTTGGTTAAAGACGTAAATGCCCCACTACTGTCCTGTGACCAAGGTTGTGTCTCTCTGCTTACTGTATCTTGTGACACTTGAGAATTTGGTGTTTTATTTATCATAAATATCGTTAAGCATGACATTACATTTCCTCCCCCGGTCCAAAGACATGCACGGTAGGTTGATTGGCATCTCTGGAAAATTGTCCGTAGTGTGTGAGTGCGTGAGTGAATGAGAGTGTGTGTGTGCCCCCTGCGATGGGTTGGCACTCCGTCCAGGGTGTATCCTGCCTTGATGCCCGATGACGCCTGAGATAGGCACAGGCTCCCCGTGACCCGAGGTAGTTCGGATAAGCGGTAGAAAATGAGTGAGTGAATGAATGACATTACATGACACTGAAGCAGGAAAACTAGTTCAACTAGTTCAACAATGCTGTTGTTACCTACGGAAATGACTCATTTTGACGTTCCGTTCGGTTCATAAACAAGCTCTAATTCATTCAGAATGCGAGAGTCCTTAATACAATCAGTTGGTTTGTAAATATTACCCAGCTTTTATATCCATGTCATTCCTGGCTAATATAATTCTGGCTAAGACAAAGCACTTACTGATGACGCATGAGTGATATATTGGTTATCAGTTATAAAATTCATTCTAACATACTAACAATGACTTACAAAGCACTTATTAGCACTTATTGGTCTTGCCCCACAGTACTTAAAGTGAACTTCTGTGAACTTCATTCAAAAGGCGATGGTTCTTTATCAGCATTCAGAACAATGAGAACGCTACAGCGGGATTTTGTTTGTTTGGTTGTTTTTCTCCAAGCCTTCTAGCTATGAAATAGCCATCCTTTTAATGTTCAGGACTCAGACATTCTCAATCTTTATGTCTTAAGTTGAAAACCTATTTGTTTAGTCAGGCATTTTGTTAATAACCCTCCTATTAGTTAAATGTAGATCTGAAGGTTAATGGACATAGAGTTTTGGTAAACTGGGATGAATTCTACATCATTTGTAAGGCACTTTAAAGCACATGCCGCATTAATAAAAGGATATTAGAAATGCATTTGTAGGATGAGTACTGAGTTTGAGTTATTTGTCCCTAAAAGCATGTTAGCACTCAGGATGGCTGAGAATTTTATAGATGATCCGTGCAAGACGATAATCTAATTCATTTCCCGTTATCTAAACAATGCCTTGGCTTTGTCTGAAAAAGATCTAATTTCCCTGGGCGTCACACTGGCATGGATTCTGAAACAGGAAAAAAAAAAAAAGGAGCAGCACTCTCAAAGGAGACAGATTTGCTCATTTAGTGTTTTTTTGTAATTAAGACACAAGAGACAAGGTTTAAAAATAGTTTGACTTGATGTCAGTGGAGTCAATCAGCCTCCTACGTGTCCAGGAAAAAGAAACATGGTGGTTCATTCCACAGGCTTAGCAACCAGCGGTCGCCCTCATGCTGTCACACACGTATAGAAGAACACACACACACACACACACACAAACACACACTCCTGCTTATTATATTAACACCTGTGTGAAAGTCTATAATGATGCAAAGCTTCAGTGATTAACAGTAACTATGCTCAGTTCTGCGAGCGCTTCAGCGGCGCTCTCTAATGACAGCACGTCGAAATGAATTTGTCATGGCAACCAATGACCTGTCTGCATTTGTCCTGAATTAAAACATCAAGACTTTTCGATCATCGCTGAGTCCTTCATGGAATTAATAGGACAGCGGGACATTAAAACTGACCTCATTCCACTGCACTGCACAAAATCTTCCACTAATCAAAAAAAATTCAGGGATGATGCTAAAAATCTAGACTGGAGTTCAGCTTTATATTAAATGGGATGCGAGAAATGTAGAAAAAAAAATGTAGCCCTCGTTCAATTGTATAGTGACTGTCCACTTGGATAATAATTATCCATTCAGTCCATCATGCGGCAGCGATGTAATGTATAAAATCATGCAGATAAAAGGTCAAAAGTTTTAGTTCAATATTTACATCAAGCATCAGAAACATCGGTGTGAAATGACGCAGTGTTAAAATATTAAAAACTACATGATTAGCAACAGACATCGAATCAGAAAGAGAAGGGTGCACCTCATGTAACATGAAAACCAGGACATAGCTACACTTGAAAAAAACAACTCAGTAGAATCAGGTGGCGAAACACTAAACATCATGGAAGTGACAAAAAAAAAAAGATGCCAAGCTGCGAAAGGGAATAATGGCAAATTATGAGCGGTGTGACACATAAAGCAAATATTCACTCTCACTCACTCATCTTCTACCGCTTATCCGAACTACCTCGGGTCACGGGGAGCCTGTGCCTATCTCAGGCGTCATCAGGCATCAAGGCAGGATACACCCTGGACGGAGTGCCAACCCATCACAGGGCACACACACACACACTCATTCACTCACGCGCTATGGACAATTTTCCAGAGATGCCAATCAACCTACCATGCATGTCTTTGGACCGGGGGAGGAAACCGGAGTACCCGGAGGAAACCCCCGAGGCACGGGGAGAACATGCAAACTCCACACACACAAGGCGGAGGCGGGAATCGAACCCTGACCCTGGAGGTGTGAGGCGAACGTGCTAACCACTAAGCCACCGTGCCCCCTAAAGCAAATATTGAGGAACCAAATAGTGAAGAAACCAGATATACCCCAGATATGTACTGTAATCCTATCTAAAACTATCAAATGAGTACGATTGTGTATTATATGCAATAAATATGTGACGTTTGGACTTTAATGCAGATTATAATGTATAGAGTTGAGCTGTTATGGGAAGTAAAGTGCAAAAAAAGACTCACCTGTGCTCGTTGCCTTTAGCTCTTTAGAGGTGTTGCAGCTGGAAAAGAGAGCAAGTGAAAAACTTCAGCGTCAGCCATCAGGGGACACACACAAACACACACACACACACAGACAAGGTTATCAACACAAGGTCAAGAGGCATGCTGGGTTTGGGATGCCGTACTGAACTTTCTCTAGTCCAAACACCAAAGTGCAATAGATATAGAAAGGCTGTAATAAGTAGAGAATGGAGTGCTGTTCTGCTCTCTTGCACACACACACACACACACACACACACACACACTCACTCAGTTACATTCAGCTATGCTCTCAAGACTTCTATTAATAGTTTGAAAACTAAGTAATCAGAACTTATTATAATTGTGTCCCAGTACACATCTCGCTAATCGTGCACTCAGTAGTCATGAGATTATCTCCTCTACACTTTTGTTGGTATTTCTGAACAATTCTAATAATGAAATAATTATCAGAGCTGCAAATTTCATATTACTTTTCATAAAATTTGGTGACGTGCGACAAGATCAGCATCTTCTGATTTCTATCCATGGAGCTGTTATAAAAAAAACTGAAGCGTCCTTAACACTTCTATTCATTTCAATCAGATTTGATCACTGGCAAATTTTCCCAAGAGGAAGTACTCCAGTTCATAGGAGATTGCTTCCTGGGGAACTGATTTAAGTAGCCAATGTGATGTCACTCACACTAAAAAAGATGTGCTTGAAGTGCCATTAAACTAAAAAGCCTTAACATTGGGAGAGGACAAATCCATGGCCCTGCTGTCTTGATAGGAAGGAAGTGGTTGATTTACAAGCCTATGAGAAAGATTTCACCATCTCTGCTTAGATGCCAACATGAGACAGGAGAAAACAAGGTAGTAGATAAAAATTGGCAGCTAATTATTTAAGAGAAATTGGACAAAATCCACTAAAATGACGGATAAAAATAAATTCAACACTGTGTTGTAAGAATTCTGATTGATCGTCTAGTGATCAAGTATAAACTGAAATATCATGAAATGGCAGAAATTACACAAACGTTTGAACAACAATGGGTTTTAAACGCCTTTTGTGCCAACACAAAAACAACTGATCACTAAAAACATTTTTTTTAATGTAACAAAGTTATATTTGTCTGATATATCATTCATTCATTCATTTTCTACCGCTTATCCGAACTACCTCGGGTCACGGGGAGCCTGTGCCTATCTCAGGCGTCATCGGGCATCAAGGCAGGATACACCCTGGACGGAGTGCCAACCCATCACAGGGCACACACACACACTCTCATTCACTCACGCAATCACACACTACGGACAATTTTCCAGAGATGCCAATCAACCTACCATGCATGTCTTTGGACCGGGGGAGGAAACCGGAGTACCCGGAGGAAACCCCCGAGGCACGGGGAGAACATGCAAACTCCACACACACAAGGCGGAGGCGGGAATCGAAGCCCCAACCCTGGAGGTGTGAGGCGAACGTGCTAACCACTAAGCCACCGTGCCCCCCGTATCTGATATATACTATACTTAAGTATCAAAAGTCATTTTCTGATATTTAATGTACTTAAGTATTTGAAGTAAAAGTAAAAAGTAAAATTTCAGTGATTTTCGGTAGGCATAAGAGCAGGGGCGGTTCTAGGGTTTCATCTTTAGGGGGGTTTTAGCCCTCAGTGAGAATTTAAAACAAGAAGAGTTTTATATTATATATTATATGACTACATAGTAAGCCAAAAGTTATGGTATTATTAAATGGCAAAAGTGGACACCAAAATTTTACGCATGATGTAATGATGCCAGTCTTTAATCAGATCAGTTCATGTATGTGTGCATTCTCTACAAACAGTGTGTCCAATGAATGCAGTCATTAATAAAAAATATTCACAAGACAAAGACCAGATCAATAAATGTTATTTTTATTTAGTATTGAATGGATTGTTTGCATTAATATTTTGTTTGTGCTATAAACTCAGGTAATAACTTTTCATTCACTTTTCAGGTAATAGACATTTCACTGCTTTTGGTTGCCGTCTTTGCGGCTTTCCGCCGATTAACGTTATAGATAAACGCCTCCAGCTCTGACTGCGCGTGCACGCTGCGCGTCCCTGTGCTTCTCCATAGAGCGTGCGGACGTGCGTAATGCAATGTAGGAGCAGTGATTCGCCAAACCTCCCTTATTGCAGTCGCACACATTTCTCCTGATTTTATTTTGTAGTAACGAGTAACGAAGATGCTTAGTGGAAATATAGCGGAGTAAAAGTATACAGTTTAACTAGGAAATGTAGTGAAGTAAAAGTGAAAGTTGACATAAATTGTCACTAATAAACACTAATAAATAGCGAAGTAAAGTACAGATACGTGACATTTCTACTTAAGTACGGTAACGAAGTATTTGTACTCTGTTACATTACAACACTGCAAACACATTGACATAAATGTATCTAACAATGTCACTTTTATATGATATGTACTACGGCCGTTTTTAATTAGAGGACGGAGACGAAGTAGCAGCTCAGTGGTTGGAGTAGTGCTTGGAAGGGAACTGTTAAGCTGCATAAATGAGATAAATGTAAGTTGATCTGGATAAAGGTGTCTGCCAAAATGTCATAAATGTAATCAAGATGTAACTAATACAAACCGTTAGCTTAAACGGATGCTAAGCTCTATCCAGAACAAGGAACATAACACGATGATTGTAGAAACGCTGAGCAACACATTTAGCTTCATACTTTGGAGTTAGTTGTTATTTTTAGCCTGGGTAACTGGACATCCAGGTTAGCATGGCTAATAATGGTGTGTTTTAAGTGAGAATACTGATTCAAGGATGTATAGGTTTGAACTTTGCTTGTTATGTTTTGCTTTTCTAAATGTTAAAACTTTCCTGAAAAGTAAATATATTGTAATTTATTGTCAATATACAGTATAAACAGTATTAATACATTGTTTGGAGTCTGAGATATATACATATATATATATATATATATATATTCTTCTATATATAATTATATAATTATATATTTCTATATAATTCTTTCAAGACAATCAGACATTA
The DNA here is from genome assembly GCF_030014155.1 of Tachysurus vachellii. Classification (NCBI taxonomy): domain Eukaryota; kingdom Metazoa; phylum Chordata; class Actinopteri; order Siluriformes; family Bagridae; genus Tachysurus; species Tachysurus vachellii. The sequence goes on along the minus strand of NC_083468.1, from coordinate 4,739,680 downwards.
GAGTGTACATTTTGTAGATTTATTTAAGTGGCTGATGTTGCATGTATTTATTGATCTCATCGCTCTGCACTTTTCTACCCATTTAACCTCTTGGCTGAGGCTGAGGCAAAGAGGTTAACAGTTTATTTAATCACCATGAATGCTGAGAGAGAGAGAGAGAGAGAGAGAGAGAGAGAGAGAGAGATTGGAACCCAGTGTAGTGTGTTCCAAGTTGAAAAAGCAGATCGAGGTGTATGAGGTGTGTCAGAGCTCCCAATAGGCTTTTAGCCGTGAGTTACAATAGCACGGATGACACATTGTTCCCAAGTGTGTGTGTTTGTGTGTGTGTGTGTGTGTGGGTGTGTGTGTTTGAGAGAAAGATATAAAGGCAAAGAATGCAAGACAGAGAGACAGAAGTTAGAATAAGGGACAAAGTGAGACTGATGAAGAGATGAACAGGACAGACAGGGAGTAAACTTCTGAGCAGATGTGTGTAGTGAAAATGATTGACAGGGGGCTTTTTTATGAGGTCCCTGCTAAGGAGTGTCATGGTATTCGTAACAGCACCTGGAATATGTCTAACAGATGTATTGAAATATCCAACAAAATTTTGATCCAAGGGATTTTTGTGCATAAATTATTTTATATATATAGACATATTCCAGGTGCTGTTACGAATACCATGACACTCCTTAGCAGGGACCTCATAAAAAAGCCCACAAAAAACACACATCTGATATATATATATCAGAGAGAGAGAGAGAAAGAGAGAGAAAGAGAGAGAGAGAGAGGTGTAATTTGCTGATTTATTATTTATTGGTTATTTTGACTCAATACATGCTATGATTTAAATGTAGGTGTTTAATTATGGCTTGTACCACAGCGTGGTTAAATGCTTGAATCTGATTGGTCAGAAGAGGTGCATTATATCCATATAACAGCACCAGAAGTTTAATACCTGCGCTAATAATAACGGTTGGGTATTTTCAGTGTGTTCATTATCATGAGTTATGGTTAAGTAGCTGCTCAATCACAGGGACCTGTACGTGGGACACCACATAATCTAAAACTAATAATAGTAAGACAGACTAAAAACAAGACTAAGTAATTCTTATAAAGCTGTGCATTATTTTCATATAACAGCATGGTGTGTCGTGTGTTATTCCATGTACATCAAACTTTTATCCATTTATAGTTTATTGTCCATTTAGTATTTTGTATTACTCCAATAACAAGCAAGTACCTATTATGTTATAGCAAATATGAGCAGTTTCCTGAATTTACCCTCTCTTTTTTTCTCCCTCTCTTGTCATATTACCCCTACAAAAAAAAAAAAAAGCTGACACTGCAGATTCAAAAAACTGAAAACATTCAACAAATCTATTTACAGTGCGTTTATATTGAAAAAATGACCAGAGCTTTACTATATTTACTATATTTCCCAAACAATTACATATATTCACAAGGTAATTAGCTTCAGTTACTGTTTCCACAAAATCGATTAACTGTGTATGTTAATTTGTTTTCTTTTATTTTAATATTTCGTGACAGTCACATTTGCTGGCAAGGAGTCATCGCTAATAAATATTGTGCTTCCTGACACTACGATCAAGACTCTATGATCAAAAAAATGTATTACTATTTTCAATTATTTACAGCACCAAAAATTCCAAATAACAGACATAAATAATATTATGATTCCTCTGTGGATTTGTCTTTACAGATTCTTCTTAGATTCAATTGTTTGTAGAGATAAAAATAAAGAATATCAAGAAGAAGAAGAAGAAGAAGAAGAAGAAGAAGAAGAAGAGTAAAAGAGTGTGTACGCAGCAGCAGCTCTTTTCATTCAGTTATTTAGACTATTATTGGAGCAATGGAAAGGTCAGATACATGTGGAGTGTGTGTGGGTTCGCGGTCCTCGTGCTTTGACCTATGAGTCAGATGGCCAGCGACAATCGCCTGCTGAGATTGTTTGATTTTTTTTTTTTTTTCTTCCACATTGTTTTCTTCTGAAGCATTTGCGTGTTAGAATTAAAGCCCACAATGAGTGAAAAGCATGTGGTGGATTTATGGTTTGTGCTTTTTTTAAAAAAAAAAAATGATTTTAAACAAACAAAGGAAGAAAATATTTTATTAATTAATAAAAAGAACAACAAATAAGAATAAAAATACTAAACAAAATGTAAAAAAGTATATATATATATATATATATATATATATATATATATATATATATATATATATATATATATATATATATGTGTGTGTGTTAATTAAATGGCATAATAGCGTCTACAGTAAAATTTCCACTAGGTGGCAGCACTTCAAGGTCTTGATTTTCTTTCTCATCTGGACCCTATGAATGTGACCATCACACTGGAGCTCAGAACACTATTATCTGTCAACACACACACACACACACACACACAAGGGTCCAACCCACTCTTCACTGTATTCACTGTTAGAAGTAACCTTAACTTGAGTGGGACCTTTTCAGTGGGAGTGTGATAGCGAGGATGATAAGCCACGACACTTAGCACTTTAACACCACTGTGATAAAAGACATCCGTTCTTAATACACCCAGGACAAAGACTCTACAGGACAAAGACACGTGACTCGCAGCAGAAAAAGAGACTTAAGACTTGCGTGGCCATCTTCTTACTTAACAGGAGTTAGCCAGTGTGTCAGTGAAGAGAAATTACTGCATGCTGAGCATTTTATAGGAGGTCAAATGCCTCGATCCTTATCCTAAGGCAGGGTTTAGAGATTTTGGGGGGTAGAATAGAACAGAAGCATTTATTTTTGTCACATACATTACAGCACAGTGAAATTCTTTCTTCACATATGCACTTTGAAGGCTGGGGTCAGAGCACAGGGTCAGCCATAATACAGCACCCCTGTAGCACAGAGAGTTAAGGGCCTTGCTCAAGGGCCCAACAGTGGCAGCTTGAGCCCTGATCCTCAGATCAACAACTCAGAGCCTTAAACACTTGAGCCACCATTGTCCCAGGTAATGATTAGGAATAAGTATAATATAAATTTCTTTTAGGAAGACAAAATTAATTTTTGCTGGACTGGCATTGACTGGTGATCATTTTAGACATATTGCATATCACTCTTCTTTCTTTGGAAGAACCAAAAAAACCACGAAGGTCCATGTTTATCCTCACTTCATAGCTCTTACGCCAAAATGTCAAAAATGACAAAAAAAAATCATACGAGTTTCACTTCATACTTCCTGTTTGAAGGCAGCGTTATTGCAATGGACCAGGATGTCTGCAGCATATTAAACAAATTAAGTACTATCCTTACACAACCCCTGACTGTGATTAGTGCTTGTATTTCAGAAACTGTCATGTAGCCTTCAAATTGTCAAAAAAAAAAAAAAGTCTGTTTTGAACATCAGGATGTAACACTACGTCGTGCTCGTTTGTGTATAACATTTCAAACCTGCTAAACAGTGACAAACACAGTATGTGCCCCAAAATAACATGCAGGCATGAAATTGCTAACATTTTCCCACCATGTTGGGGCTCTGATGTCATGTAGTGACTGTCACTTTAAATCCTATCTATGTACAAGCAGATGAATACAGGGCTGTCAAGTGTCACGCATTGAGAGTGACAGTCACGCATTTGGGTCTTTTTTCACGCTCTCCCGCCACACATCGTATTTATCACGCAGAAAAACTTTTTGACTATTTATCATATATTTAATATGCCGCAGCGCCCAAAACGTATCTGTCCGCATCGCTGTCTCTATGGAACCGGGCAGGAATCAAGCGCGTCTCCCCTGGAGCTCTTAGTCGAGCCTGACACTTATCAGCCAATCAAAAATAGAGGCTACACAATAGCCAATCAGAAAATAGCACTATTGTATATGGGTAAGATTTAACGCAACAACCAATGAAAAAAATCAAACATATTCATTAGAGAGGGTATTTTCAATGTTCAGTTTGAACCAAACCTCAACACGAAACAGCTTGTCTCTGGACGGGACATTGTCCTCAATCATGTCCCTAAAATTGTCTGGGATTGAGCCGAACTGTTTTAAATGGGAGCAACGTTAAAAATGATAAAGGAGTCCAAAAAGGCAATAAACACTTACAATAAACAACACAAGTCATAATCTCTCTCTCTCTCTCTCTCTCTCTCACTCTCTCTCACTCTCTCGCACTCTCTCTCTCTCTCTCACACACACACGCACACAAATTAATAAATGGAAATTAAACAAATACTTTGTATTTGGTTAAATTGCAGTCAGTGATCCTTACCAAACACAACAACTCCCTCATTATTGTGTTTTTTTTTTTCACGCTTGCCTGTCTTCAAAACTTGAGAGCCCTGTGAATATGTGAATGACTACAGTCTCAAGGGTACGGAATTTAAGATGGTACCATTTTAAGAGCTTTTTAGGAAAATGTCATACAAGGAGGTAGAGTTTATTACTGTATATTTCTGCTAAGTATAGAGTAAGCAGGGAGCGGAGGCGTCTTAAGAGCGTGTACAACCACGGATTCATCCAGCCGTATGCCTCCAGACAAGCATCTGGAGGGTTGTTTCGTGCCATCAGCCCTCAGATTCCAAAGTGTAACACTACTCAGTAGCTCCTAGTGTGTCTCACTAACACACGTTATACAAGACGATTCTATAGGTGTGTATTGTGACATCATAATCTTAAAATATCTCTGCATTATAAATCGGCTTTAGATTAAAATAACCTCCTTAGTTTTGTGTATCAGGGGGCACGTTTGCCTCACACCTCCAGGGTTGGGGGTTCGATTCCCGCCTCCGCCTTGTGTGTGTGGAGTTTGCATGTTCTCCCCGTGCCTCGGGTTTCCTCCGGGTACTCCGGTTTCCTCCCCCGGTCCAAAGACATTCATGGTAGGTTGATTGGCATCTCTGGAAAATTGTCCGTAGTGTGTGATTGTGTGAGTGAATGAGAGTGTGTGTGTGCCCTGCGATGGGTTGGCACTCCGTCCAGGGTGTATCCTGCCTTGATGCCCGATGACGCCTGAGATAGGCACAGGCTCCCCTGACCCGAGGTAGTTCAGATAAGCGGTAGAAAATGAGTGAGTGAGTGAGTTTTGTGTATCGACAGAAAGTCAGGCGTTTCCTATTATAACTGTTTTTAATTTCAATATTGTCTCAAAAGCCTGTAAAGCCTGTAAAGTCCCCAAAACAGCAGGAGAGCTTAAATGCCTGTCCTTTCCATTCACAGACCCCATCAGGAGGTGAATAAGATGTTTTCAGACATGAAAATCTACTTGAATGGCCGCGTCAGCCTCAGACTGCAGAATGTTCTAGGCTCTTGACCTCACTGGCCAAACTTGTCATAGCTTAAATATTCATGAGACCTCCATTACCAAGGAGACAGACCGCTGTCTGTACCTCTTTCATTCTCTTTCCCTTGCTTTCTCTCCCTGTCGCTGACCCTTTTTCACCTGTCTGCTTATTAAAATCTCATAGTATTAACTGTGCCACTCACAGTCAGGCTGAATAATTCAGACTAAAGGAGTCAAATTAATATCTTTAATGACATTACTGCCACAGGGGGAGCATGGACAGGATTCTGGCATGGCTTACTCTGGCCTTCGCTCAAAAAGAGGGCTTACTGCATTTGATAATCATGAAAATGTAGGCATAAAAGGAGATGAAGTATCAATCTCTAGTGTTTAAATGCAGTTAAAAGGAAGACAAATGACTCAGACACTGTGGCTGATTTCAGCAAAGCAGCTGAAGCTTTCAGTTTAACGGTAATGACACACAAACTACAAAAGCGCCTGGTTTATGTGTGGGTATAATTTTAAAAATACTTCCCTCAATTTTTAAAACACATCACTGCTTTGTTCTTTTTCTTTCTTTTACGTCTAAGGGGTCATTAAGTGGATGAAGCATGACTCCCAACATGTCTAGCCAAAGCCCAGAATAGCCAAACCTAAAAAGTCCTGATAATGAAACGTGTGCTCTGAATACTTGTGCTCGTGAACCTCAAAATACTAGTGCTTTAAATGTAACCTTTCCCTTAATCATACATGCTATTTAGATTTCTGCCTTTGGCTATTATTGAGTTCTAAGTCAGTCAAATACAAGAAAAACACATAAATGTTGGACTGCATGAGGTTTTTGACATTTAAAGAAGATTTTAAGCTTTACTGACCTGTCTTGTGTTCTTCAAGTTCTTTGGCTTCCTCGAGTTCTTTGGCTTCTTCCTCTGTAAAGAGTAAAAAAGAAAGAAAAGAAAGAAAGAAAGATGATAAAATGTGTAACTTGTAAAAGTGAATTGTAGCTGCAGTGCTGCTACTGTACATATACGCTACAGTATATATTCTCTCACTCACTCACTCATTTTCTACCGCTTATCCGAACTACCTCGGGTCACGGGGAGCCTGTGCCTATCTCAGGCATCATTGGGCATCAAGGCAGGATACACCCTGGACGGAGTGCCAACCCATCACAGGGCACACACACACACACTCTCATTCAGTCACACAATCACACACTACGGACAATTTTCCAGAGATGCCAATCAACCTACCATGCATGTCTTTGGACCGGGGAAGGAAACCGGAGTACCCGGAGGAAACCCCCGAGGCACGGGGAGAACATGCAAACTACACACACAAGGCGGAGGCGGGAATCGAACCCCCAACCCTGGAGGTGCGCGGTGAACGTGCTAACCACTAAGCCACCGTGTCCCCCCTGTATATATTCTCTTCTAGGCTATAAAAATAGAGCTCAAAATCTTTTCATTTCTTTATTAGACTAATTTAAACCTTCAATTAAATTTTATTTGGATAGCACCTTTTTTACAATGGATATTGTCGTGAAAAGAAAAATCAGAATGTAAATAGCAAATAAAATCTTTTTTTTTTTCTTAATCATCAGGCTAAGACAATATACAATATGATTACAATTCATGAGGTAACGAATCAATATTTGATATGAACTAAACATGATATTATACCATATGATGCAATATGATACTATACAATTTAGTAGCCTCAGATCGATGTGTGAAAAACTTTATTCAGAATTTGAAGTAGGTCTAATGGCTAAATGACGAAGACATAATGAAGTACCAAGCCTGGTGTTTTTGTAGTTACATTAACAAACAGATGATGTGAAATAACTGCATTATGGGTAAATCTGTCAGGATCCAGCCCGGACTTTTGGCCATGTGCTTTTGTTTACTGTATGTTCTGTGTCACGTGTCTGCCCCTCCCTTGTCTCTTAATCAACGCCTCTGCACACCTGTTCCTTATGTGTTAATCGTCATGTGTATTTAGCCGTGCCACGTTGCCTATGGCGACGCGGAATCCTTGTTATTTGCCACGTCCTTTGTCACGTCGTTGTCATGTCTTTTGTCTCTTGTGTCTCTGTACCTGTTTTGTGTCTTTTAGTTAATAAACCAGTTTATTTTTTAGCTATCCTGCATTTGGGTCTTTTTTTATCCCCACATCGCTGACAAAATCTCAATAATATAATCTTCAATTAAGAGCTACATGCAAGTAACCTGGTTAGAGAGCAGAAGGGATAGAGCCGTGCAATGATTGGGCACTAGTGGCTTAAGCTTAAGGCTCTGGGTTGTTGCTTGGAGGATTGGGGTTTAAGCCAAAACACTGCCACTGTTGGGCCCTTGAGCAAGGCCCTTAGCCCTTACTGCTCCAGGGGTGCTGTATTGTAGCTGACCCTGTGCTCAGACCCCAACTTCCAATGTTGGTATATGTGAAGAAAGAATTTCACTGTGATTTAATGTATATGTGACAAATAAAATACTAAAACAAATAAACAAATAATTTTTAGAAAAATTTTAGAAGTATTAACAAAAAAATCTGGTCAGTAATCACTAAAAAGTAGTTGGAAGTACCAGGATTTTCACCCATGTTAAGTTCTGTAACTTTGGCTCTATACATTGCTCATGAGTTGAAATGTATCCACCATCTATCCCATTCATCATTTTTCTGTACCGTTTATCCTACACAAAGTCACAGGAAACCTGGAACCTATCCTAGAAGACTGGGAATAAGCTGGAGGACAACCTCAATGGGGTGCCAACCCATTACAGGCCCAACTGCACACACATTCACACACTATGGACATTTAGAGATGCCAACAGGACTGTCTTTGGACTGGGGAGGACACCGGTGTACCCAGAGGATATCCCTGAAGCACAGAAAATGCAAACTCAGAGCACACAATAACAGAGATGGGAATTGAACCCTGGAGGTGAGATACCACCCGTAACCCAAAACAAAACCTCAACCCCACATGACAACCCCACATGACACCCCACAATACTAAGTAGGTTAAAAGGTCCGAATCAGTTCGGCTAGTATCATAAAACATAAAAAGTACTCACAATCAGGCTAAAAACAATATTTATGTATCTTTAGATTTAAAAAGTCTACCTAATTAAAAAAAAGTGGAATGTTTCGACAGTCAAGCTTTGGAACGTCAAGCAATGAGCAATGGCCACTGCGGACTAATGCAGGTATGAATGCGAGTTATTGCAGTGCAGTAATTCAGTGCGAGAAACCCTCTACATTCGGCTCTGGATGACTCAAATAAAAACAGCTGTGATGATGTATGGATATATGGAGAGAGGGGATATGAGAACAGAGATTAAAGCCCCTAAAGACAATCGAGTCAAGATTGGTGGTATTTCCCCATCTGTGGGCTGTCACCGCCACATCTGTGTAAGCTAACAGCCCAATCTCAAAAGCTGTTCTTTTCTGTTAGGATCCTCCTCCACATCCCCACATGCCTTATGACAGGCAAGAAAAATGAGCTAGTCGACTATGGACTCTATCTGAGTGGCACTAGCTTCGCTAGGAGCAGAGTCGACTCCAATCTACCCACGATTCCTGGCTGCTGGAAACGAGTAGACAGGCTCAATTAGGACCTCCGCTTCCCTCCACTCTCACCGTCAGTGCATCACTTCAGTTTTTTTTTCCCCACATCACAGCTGCTTCCCATGCTTTTATTCAGTATTTTATATTTTTATATTTTATTCTGTACACCTACAACCAAATAATCCCAAGAATGGGGAATTCCAGAAAGTATATTTTCATAAACATTGCTGAGCTTCAGAATGCTAGGGTTAATTTCCATTAGTTGATCAAATTTCCTTGTTACAAAGACATCAATCATGCTAATAATTTTATCACTAGTTGTTTAGCCGGATCTATAGTGGGATCTTCCAAATATCTGCCCAAATTATAAACACAGATCATTTAATACCTTGGAATTATGAGGGATTTTTTCTGGAAGAAAATGAGTTTGCTATTTACAGGCCTCTTTGAATAAAGGCAAAGTAATACATGTCAGTAGTTTCACATGAAAATTATTACTGCAGGACAAAATAATTTGCCTTTATGGTTCAGCATGTTTAAGGCCTTTACCTAAAGTAATCCAGGTTTAAAATGTCCTTGGCTTAATATGACTTCTAAATCCATCTATTCATGCATATTCTGTACCGCTTATCCAATGCAGGGTTGTTGGAAACCAGGGACTCAGGGCGCGAGACAGCGGAGACCCTGGACGGAGTTCCAACCTGTCACATGGCACAACTGCCCTAACTCTCAATCACACTCTACACATAGATGTGTAACCTAGTCTAGACTTCTGTTTTGTTTAATATTTAGTTTAAAAGCTAGCTGTTTTTGTCTTATGTCTCGTTTCGTTTATACTAGTTTTGTCTTGTGGTGTCTTGTCAAGAAGTCAAGTCAAGAAGTGCTACATAAAACAAAGACAGGGCTAAGGACTTAGTAAGTACTGTAAGTCCTAGCCACATAAAGTGCATCTGTGCAACCTGGTGCAAACAGTGCAGGACAAGACAAACAAGACAGACAAGACAATGCAGAACAAAAGACAGTGCAGACTAAAAGTTACAAGACAATACATAAAAAACAAAAAAGACAATACACAAAAGACAGTAAACAGAAACAGTGCTGACCGACCAGTGTAAATGCTGTATGTTCAACAATATTGCGTGCAGTAATACTAGCATGAATACTAGCATGTTTCTTAGCAGCAGGTCCCTGAGATAATGTATAGGATTTGTGCAAAAACAGCAAATGACTGAAATGTAAGACAGTATGTGCAAAACGACTGAAATATTGTACATTATGTGCAAAACGACGGAAATGATTAGAGTAGTGATTATTAAATAATAATCATTAGTGTCTGCAAAGAGCAAAAAAGTAAAAAAGTGTGCAAAACAGCATGTAAACAGTTTGATGGATGTAAGCAGCATGTAAACAGGTTACTTGTATAGTCTGGTCTACTTGATTATTTTTTGTTGTTGTTGTTCTGCTCCAGCTTGCTTATTTCAGTGAGGGTGACATTAGCCCTATTCGGACGGGATTAGTTTTACGTGGGGACGTGGAGTAATGCAATTTTACCTCAGGAAGTCTTTTTTACCTCAGGAAGTTTGCGCACGTGATAACAGGAAGCAACGTCATACGCACATGACAACAAGGAGGTTACTGTGGTGCGTAAAGCGAGTTACCCCTCCCACTTCTGCTAGTTTTACTGAGATGTCTTGTCCCGTGCGAATTGGCCAATTAATATTACAGACGTCCTGAGGTAAAATTGCATTACTCCACAATCCCACGTAAAACTAATCCCGTCCGAATAGGGCTATTGTCCGTAATGATTACAGAGATGGCACATTCGGACGGGACTAAAATCACAGAGAAGCTCTGGTAATAATTACTTTACCCCCACGTCCCCACGTAAAACTAATCCTGTCCGAATAGGGCTTTAGTCTTGTTTCCTTTAGCTATGTCTTGTTACATTTTAAGGTATCCGTCAGTCTTAAAAAGAGCCCCTGTTTACATGGTTCCTTGTTTTCCTGTTTTGTGAATCTTAAAGACCAAGAATGACAACCTCTCGCTTTCTCTCTCTCTCTCTCTCTCTCTTTCTCTCTCTCTCTGTCTATAGATATATTTTTAAGACCCTAGAGGACTGGAGAGTTATAACTCACTGACCTTTATTTAAAGGTCTCCTGCATCATGAGTACATCTCATTAAAACTACTATTCCATAATGCAAAAACATTCCTCCAGAACAACTATTTTTACATGTCTATATGTATTTATTTTATTTTGGAATCTACCCTTCATCAAATTCTCTCCACCCAACATGTCCAGTTATCTTCTGATTCTACTTTTTGCTCGGAATCTTCTTTTTGCTCTGCTGATTTAGATCATGCTCATCTTGTTCTTGCCTTATCACCGTCACTAATTAGCCTATCCTAATTAGCAGTGCCTTTTCCCCAGTAATATAACTGGGAGTGTTTTAGTAACTGGAAGACTCATGGATAAATAGGCATTTTGTGGTTTTCATTATGATTTCACTTTTACTAAACCATTAAAATGTTATAATGTTTCTTGTTAATAACAATCTGGATAAGAGGTTTCAATGCTTCAACTTCACCTGACTAAAGGCTGAAGTGTAATATATATCCACATGGACAAGTAATAATACACACATTCATAGACTCTGGTTTGGTTTTGATTTGGTTTATTTAGTCTTGTTCATTCTGGATTAGGTTTGTTTTGCTGAATTTTGTTCAACCCTTTTAACCAGTACACTGGCATTCCATTCCACTGGCAGAACAGAAATCGACTTATCAGTCATTTGTATAAAGAAATTAATTATTTGTCTGATATAAAATTAGTCAGGACACTGTTAGCTTTCGGTTCAGACGACTAATTTGTTTGTTTTTTTGGGAATTAGTATCGACTAAGGGGGGGCATGGTGGCTTAGTGGTTAGCACTTTCGCCTCACACCTCCAGGGTTGGGGGTTCGATTCCCGCCTCCGCCTTGTGTGTGTGGAGTTTGCATGTTCTCCCCGTGCCTCGGGGGTTTCCTCCGGGTACTCCGGTTTCCTCCCCTGGTCCAAAGACATGCATGGTAGGTTGATTGGCATCTCTGGAAAATTGTCCGTAGTGTGTGATTGCGTGAGTGAATGAGAGTGTGTGTGTGCCCTATGATGGGTTGGCACTCCGTCCAGGGTGGTAGGCACAGGCTCCCTGTGACCCGAGGTAGTTTGGATAAGCGGTAGAAAATGAGTGAGTGAGTAGTATCGACTAAGTTCATTAGAAATACAAGGTAAAAATAAAAATGGATTAGAATGGGATTTCTTAAAAACTGCCATGTGTACATTCTTGTTTAAAATTCTGTTTTGCATAATTAAGAATAATTTTGTCTGATCTTATGCTAGTTTAGTGTATGCTAGTTTTGTCTTATCTTTAGTGATCTGTACCGGTATTACCTTCGGGTTTGATCATTTCAGTATCACACATGCAGCTTAAGCCCTAAGACCTAGATTATTACTAGTACACTACTATTAATGCATGGTATAAGAATTCCCTTGAGCATTGTCTGTTTTTCTCGTATTCTCCTTGTCCTCCTTGTAGGATACTTTGTCCCTGTTAGTCCAAGTACTCAAAGCTAACGCTGTCTGAAAATCAAACAGTTTGGGCTCCCAAGTGGTGCAACTCTCTAAGCCTTCAGCCTTTAAAAGGGAGATTTGATTGCGAGTTTGATTGCGAATCCCAACAATTCCACAGCCATTCATGGCCAAGAGGACATAACTGGCCTTCAATCTAGGTGGGAATGATAGAATCCCTCTGTTAAATGCCAATCAAGAAACGGTAGCCAAGTGCAAGCATGAGAGATATACTGTACACCCCTGGTGCTTTAAGGGGGAAAAAATTGTACTACATATCTTGTCAGTAGCTTATATGACCTGCTGAGTTGAAATCGAAAAGAGGGTTAAACAAGCTTAAAGGCTTCTCAAATCTATCTGATTGTGTCTTCAGGTTCCCTGCTGCTGATTGTACCTTCTTTTATAAAATCTAAAAAAGAACGAGTGTTCTAAAGGTTGGGATTTGGAACACAGTAAGTGAGGAGTACCCTTACCTGCTCTCATCTCTTCACAGCTCTCTTTGATTTTCCTGTGGCACACAGCAGCCAAGGCAATGAGGAGACCAAGCAAACAGACCGCCAGACCAATCGTTACCCACATAGCCACTTGAGGAAATACCGGTGCTTGGGCTACAGAGACAGAGAGAGGGAGACAGAGAGAGAGAGAGAGAGAGAGAGAGAGAGAGAGAGAGAGAGAGAGAGAGAGAGAGAGAGAGAGAGAGAGAGAGAGACTTTATCAGCATTATATCTAATTCATCTCATCACATTTACATTCATTCTTTTCCATTTCCTATCACCAAAGGACGTGACTACTGTACTATAGTCTTAATCCTCGATGACGGATGACGGATGAACACGGGACAGTCTTTATGATTACAGGAGCAGTTCTTAGGAACAAATCTTGGATAAAGACGTGGAAATCTCGTTAGACATATGGGAACATCCACAGCAGCAAAATGTAACCTGATAAAGCAAAAGTTGAAGTATGAGGTCAGTAGCAATATAATATAGCAGAAAAGCAAGAAATAGTAATAACAAAAATAAGAGCTTGATGCCAAGGGTATCACACTGAGATACCCACACTGTCAAGTGAAGTAGTGAAAGCTCACTGGTTAAGATGTTCTACTGATCAGAAGGTTGTGAGTTTAAATCCCAGTACTGAGCTGCAAGCTGCAATTTCTGGTCCCTAGATCAAGGCCATTAATGCTCAATTGGATAGAAGCCAAATGTTGTTAATGTAATATGATGATGTCTGCCAAATGCTATGAATGTCAACAAACTTGCCCCTTGGATCAAAAAGGTTCCGTGAATTTGCTCAATTCAGATGTGTAGTTTAAAGTTCCACCTGATTGAACTGACTAACGTTTAGAATCCCTGCATAAAATCATACACCGAGCTAACACCTAAAACGAGAATCAAACCAATGATGCCGGTGTTTTATGCATGTTTTAATCGCCTAAATGTCATCCTGTATTATACAGTAGATCTCCTCTGTGCCCAACATCGTTGTGAGGTTTCACGATGTATCTGGTCTTATGTGAATACTACGTGAATTGATCACACTCACTCTACGTCGTTCAGTCGAGTCATTAGAAATGAAGCTAAAATGAAGTTCAGTAGAGAAACATAGTATTTTGTATAACTATCTGTAAGATGGATCCAGACTGAACATAATGTACCTTTATTACCATTGCTCTGGTCAGCCACAAACCGTTTCAACGGCATCTTTCAAACATCATTCTGTAGCCCTGCAGACGTTCCGGTCCCTCAAGCTGGATGGCAATGAAATCGACTACAAGCCGGAGTTTGTATCGTGTAGTGGCCGATCGCTTGTGTCAGTTTTGTTGGTGTATGTGCGCATTAGCGTCTGAAATCTCCATCATCAATTTACTTTGATGGATCCAGACTGAATGTAACGCACCTCTCTGACCATTGCTCCGGTCAGCCACAAACCATTTAAATGGCATCTTTATAAGTATGTAGCCGTGCAGACGTCCCGGTCCCTTAGATTGGCTTTTAATGAAGCTGACTACACATTCAGGGACACTATATTAGCAAAGTTGCACAACAAAACAACTTTTGTTATGTCGAGATCATGAGAAATTTAACTTGCGATCAAGATAAAATGAGAAAGAAAAAAAAAAAGTAATAACCCACGGTCTCTTAGGACTTCCGTAATAAAATGTTTATGCGATTAATCACTTAATAAATATTTCTATAGATTGTGAACAAATTCATTGGACTTTTAAAAAGCTTTACTAAGAATGCTCCTTGTCTTCCGCGTTAATGCAAGTGTTTTCCTGAGGCAGGTGTGCGATCGATTCTCCTCAGACTTCCGAAATTCTGAGTTATGATCTCATGAAGGCCCTTTATCTCTGGCTGTCTCTGAGTGTACATGTATACGGGAGGTGGAGAGGGGGGTCAGGCATTCAGAGTGAGATGAACCTTGACTCCAAAAAAAAAGGAAAGCATAATATGAGTGACAGGACACGAACGGAGGGGAAAAAGAAACGCGGCAAAACAAACTGGTCAGCGAGACAGAGCGAGAGTTATTGCAGACTCCTCCAGATTTCCCCTGGGTATTACTGGCTGTGTGTGTTTCTGTGTGTGTGTGTGTGTATGTGTGCGTGTGTGTGTGTTGTAAGAGAGAAAATAAGATAGAGAAAGAGATAGAGAGAGAGCGAGGGAGGGAGAGAGAAATAGAAACCACACTAAATGGCTCTGTGGCCTGGACTGCAATAGAAGCACAGTATCACATCAGCGACTCTGGCTGGATAATTTCAAGACATCATTAAATGTCAGAAATGAAAGTGCAAACACAGATACAATAGCAAAACACCTGGAACCTTTCAGATGGAGCAGGATAACAGCTTGGTAACAGCTTGGTAACATGATTACCAAGAATAATGCATTTTTATTGTGTGTGTGTGTGTGTGTGTGTGTGTGTGTGTTTTAAAACAAAATATTGTTGTTCTTTGTTTCCTTAACCACTGGCACTGTATCCTATGAGAATGCAGTGACATTCAAATTCTCCTTTTTAACAAAAAAAATATGAGCAACGTGAACTGCCAAGCGACGTGACCTTCTGAGCGAGCAGGTCACCCGTTGGAAGGCAAGCGATAAAAACAAACAACTGGAAAACATTTCGTTTCTGATATTCCGATGCTACAACATAACTAAAAATAACAGCTTGTCTAGCACCGAGACATCTACTGTTACTCGATGTGACGTCTCACTTTAACTGCGGCTGCATGCTGTCAACTCACGCAAGCAGCTCTTTTCCAAAGCTGGAGCGCAAGTGAACAACCTGTTCATCGAGGTAACCCTTCATCACTACGACATTTGAATGAGATCGATACGTGATAAATGATTTTACTTCTTTCCTTTTATTGTAACACATTACAAACTACACATTAGCGTAAAGTTTGTGCTTATGAAACGTCTCCTTTTATTAAAAATAAAGGTTATTCATTATTAACAATCTTATTCACATAGTATACACATAAAAAAAAAAGCAAAAAGAAAATGTAAAAAAATCATAATAATTTCTACTATTTGTTATTATAAGATTACAAATAAACCAAATATGAGGTTATTTATTCTATTTCTAGGCATATTCTAGACTTACTCTGCCAATAAAAGAATAAGATTTCAAGCTTAAAAAATGAAACACAGTACACTGAAGCAGTTTAATTTAAATATTCGTATGTTAATAAATTTAGTAAATGATTTTTTTTGTTTGTTTGTTTGTTTTTTTCTAGAAATTGATGCACAGAATTGTCATGGACCGCTTGTACAGTTCCCTGCCAGACCACTAGAGGCAGGGTTTGTTCTATGCCTTTGTCTGTGTTTTGTGCTATGTTTTTGTTTACATGTGTGTCTTCACCTGTGCCTAACCCCGCCCAATTTACTGTTCTGTTTCCCCACCTTATGCACACCTTGATTGTCTCTACTATATTTACCTGTTGTGTTGCGGTTATCCTTTGTTGAGTCTTTGATATATTTATTTAATTATTTATTCGTAGGGGGCACGGTGGCTTAGTGGTTAGCACGTTCGCCTCACACCTCCAGGGTTGGGGTTTCGATTCCCGCCTCCACCTTGTGTGTGTGGAGTTTGCATGTTCTCCCCGTGCCTCGGGGGTTTCCTCCGGGTACTCAGGTTTACTCCCCCAGTCCAAAGACATGCATGGCAGGTTGATTGGCATCTCTGTAAAATTGTCCGTAGTGTGTGAGTGAATGAGAGTGTGTGTGCGCCCTGCGATGGGTTGGCACACCGTCCAGGGTGTATCCTGCCTTGATGCCCGATGACGCCTGAGATAGGCACAGGCTCCCCGTGACCCGAGGTAGTTCGGATAAGCGGTAGAAAATGAATGAATGAATGAATTTATTTGTATAGCCCTCTTAACAATTTAAATTGTCTCTTACAGCTTACAGAAGCATAGAGAAAGAATACAAATTTAAAATCAAAGTACTATATATAGCTAACATTTACTCATAATGATCAGACCTGAGGTGACGGTGGTAAAGAAAAACTCCCTGAGATGATATCAGGAAGAAACCTTGAGAGGAACCAGACTCAGAAGTGAACCTCATCCTTATTAGGGTGACACTGGACTGGACAGAAACATCCTTTCTACAGCATTGATTGTCGAGTGGAATTGTGCAACCTAGAGCTCCTGGGGAAATAATAGATCAGGGTAATTTCTGAGTGTGTTACAGACTTAACACTAATTCATTTCTGCAGAAGGCTTCAAATGTTCAGTGATAAAGACCAGAACACAAAGCTGACTGAGGCAGTGGCAGTTTAAACAGGGTGTGATTGTCTCCGAGTGGTTCTCTCCACAGTAGTCCCATGGGTCATGGGTTGTCCATACAGTTTTCTTTTGTTTCCTGCTGGTCCTGTCCTGTTCTACTCATTAGTCTGTTGTATCATTTATTCCCTTAGTGTTGTATAATTTATTCCCTTATTTTTGTTAATAAATTCCTGTCTTCAGTTTCCTCCTAAATTTTGGTCTCGATTCTGTACTAGGGGAAGTCGTGAGAGTTTGACTCCTAACCCTAAGGTTGTGGGTTCGAGTCTCGGGCTGGCAATACCACGACTGAGGTGCCCTTGAGCAAGGCACAGACCCCCCCAACTGCTCCCTGGGTGCCGCAGCATAAATGGCTGCCCACTGCTCCGGGTGTGTGTTCACGGTGTGTGTGTTCACTGCTGTGTGTGGTGCACTTTGGATGGGTTAAATGCGGAGAACGAATGGGTCACCATACTTAGCTGTATGTCACGTCACGTCACGTCACGTACTGTGGGCGAACTATGAGTTTCTCCGACTGGAGCCTGGGGATTGGGTCCCTCTTCTGGTGGCACCTTAAAGCTGGGAGACTTAAAACTGCTTCAGTCTTTTGCCTTTTAAACAAAAATA
Organism: Tachysurus vachellii; assembly: GCF_030014155.1. Taxonomy (NCBI): domain Eukaryota; kingdom Metazoa; phylum Chordata; class Actinopteri; order Siluriformes; family Bagridae; genus Tachysurus; species Tachysurus vachellii. The sequence goes on along the minus strand of NC_083468.1, from coordinate 4,721,847 downwards.
CTTTTTACTGATCTGGCAAATAAATGAAACAAATCGTACCATTTTTCTCCTGATTGTAGGCCAAAATAAATTGCCCCTAATTTCTGTAATATAAACGCTGTAATATGGAATAACTTTCATTTTTTTTTTATATATTTTTTTAAATATTTTTTTTATTATATATTATTTTTTATTTGATTTTATTTTTTATATTTTTTATATTATATATTTTTTTGATATTAAGCAAAAAAAAAAATTATTTATTTTTTTTTTTTTTTAATGTTTTTTGATGATTAAAAATGAAAGCTGCAGCTTTATACTGATTTATTTGTTTAGTATTATTTAGACCATAAGTAAACATGGGCAAATTTTACATTTTGTAATGCTGTTAAATGATATTATTAATAACTAAAAAAAAATTTTAAAAAATCTTCATTAACTCCATGTAATAAGTCAAAAGTAATGAACATAAACAAATATGTTAATTAATGGGTTATCTGTGATTAATTTGCAGAATTTAAAAGTAAGGTTGTTTATCAGCTTTGTTTTTTTTTCTCAAGATGTCATTTTCATTCATTCATTCATCTTCTACCGCTTATCCGAACTACCTCGGGTCACGGGGAGCCTGTGCCTATCTCAGGCGTCATCGGGCATCAAGGCAGGATACACCCTGGACGGAGTGCCAACCCATCGCAGGGCACACACACACACACACTCATTCACTCACGCAATCACACACTAGGGACAATTTTCCAGAGATGCCAATCAACCTACCATGCATGTCTTTGGACCGGGGGAGGAAACCGGAGTACCCGGAGGAAACCCCCGAGGCACGGGGAGAACATGCAAACTCCACACACACAAGGTGGAGGCGGGAATCGAACCCCGACCCTGGAGGTGTGAGGCGAACGTGCTAACCACTAAGCCACCGTGCCCCCCAGATGTCATTTTATTCATGCTAATTTATTCAGGCTTGTTTTGAGTCACACAGTAGATGGAATAACAATTAGTAAAGTATGTTTTTATTATTTAGTTAACATTTTACCAATCAACATTACAAAGTACTTTGGAAGCAATGCCTTTGGTTTATTCCTAATGAAGTTTTCAGGAACTAATATTAATTAAGGAAAAATATTTATTCATTCATTCATCTTCTACCGCTTATCCGAACTACCTCGGGTCACGGGGCGTCATCGGGCATCAAGGTGGGATACACCCTGGACAGAGTGCCAACCCATCGCAGGGCTCACACACACACTCTCATTCACTCACGCAATCACACACTACGGACAATTTTTTCCAGAGATGCCAATCATGTACTCATCTCTCCCCACCTATCCCTATCTGAACCTATTTGAACTTTTGTAGAATTTTGTAATATTTTGTACAAATTAGTTTTTTTCTTTCTACCAAAAGAATTTCAACGTATCAACAATCGCATACGTTTTTTAATCCGCTTCTGCGGGGCGTCCGCTATACGTCCGCTATAAGTCACTGTGTTGTTGCTATAGAAACAGTGTAAGAATGACAATATAATAACAAACCTTAAAAATAGAGAAAAAAACTTTTCAGACTAATCAGAATCGAGAATTCAACTGTCATTATCCGTCAGTATGGGTTTGTATCCAGACTCGTTCTCTTTTATGTTACAGATATCTAATCTCAAGACTAAATCAAAGCAAATCATCTGTTTTAAGAGCAACTTTAATAGCAAGCCGGTGAACAGATAATGAGCTGCTCCGTTCCCTATAATCCCCATAGAGTCCAAATAACCAGTTATAATTAAGGGATATGTGCTTTTACCTTCCTTCTCTAAGGAAGCGGTAATTGCCAATGCAGAAATCAATATGACACCTGCTTCTCTATTAATGTCCTGAAGAGACCTCTGTGTAAATATCTCAGAGTAAGAGGAAAGAAAAAGCATCAATAGTATCTTGCCGAGTACACGTTATAATTTTTTTTTTTACTTCTCCTGGATCATAACCGAACAGGACATGGCTCCGATGCGATGAGTCAAGCGCAACAGCAAAGAAATAGAAAAAATAAACAAATAATAACATACAAATAAAAAAGGATGAAATGCCAGAACATTCTGGACCACCTGAGATAAGAGGGTGCCAGGGCGTGTAAATGTAGGAGCTTGGAATAAGAAAACAACAGGAAATGAAAACAAGAAAGAAGAGAAAAGAAAGAAAGAAGAGAGAGAGAGAGAGAGAGAGAGAGAGAGAGAGAGAGAGAGAGGTTAAAAGAGAGATAGTGGAATAAATGAATGTGGTACGGGATGCAGTGGCTGAGCCGTACATCTTCCCCCTTGTCCTGCTTCTTCTCCCTCTCTTCATCTCTTCTCTCTCGCTCTGCTATCTCTCCCTCCGACTGATAAAGATAAATGTTGTGGAGGCCTATCATTTCTGCACCGTGCCCCTGAGGCCTGCAGCGTCATATTGCTCTCTTTCGCTTGTTTGATGATGTGATTTTGTTTCCACACTGCAATAGATTTGTCCCTAATGGCTCTATTTACCCATGATCCACCTTAGCGCCTTTCTACAGCCCCTTACTCATCCCTTGCTCTTTCTCTCCATCTCTTTGTCTCTTTCTCTCCGCTTGCGACTTAGTGCTTGGTTTGTTATTTTCTCTTTCCACTGCAATATTCAACCTTGTTCTCTATGGAGGTCAGATTGACCCAGGTCATCTCTATTGATTTTACAACAAACATCAATATAACATTTTTGCTTTTAAACCGATATTATTTTGCCTAAATTGAAATTCTAGACAGTGGTTCTAAAAAAACAGTCTTGCTAAAGTAAGTGTTACTTTTCTACAACAGAAGCTCAGACAATCTCGTGCAGTAGACACTTCATATAACCCCACAAAAGTAACACGTGTAATTGTTGACGCATTCTGTGCTGAGATTTTTATTTCACTTTCGAATCTTCAACGAATCTTCAGTGTCGGGCGTAAAGCCGTCTTCGGGACCGAAGTCTTTGCACTTTCTCAGTAGCATGACAAACTCATTTCTCTAATTTATACCACAAGCAAGAAAAAAAATCGATTTTGTTGAAGTTCAACATTTTTGTTTCCTCTATTTCTTCTTTCAATCCCTAATCCACCAACACCAACTAGCTCTCCCATGTCATTCAGCAGCTACCAACCATTGAGGATGAAGGCTAACACATACTTCCTGCAGCACAAGAATCCATCTGCTACTGCTGCATCACAGGGCAGTGTAGCACACAGAGAAAATCACTGTTTTCCCTCTTCCACATACATGAACTCACAGATTTCTACAAATCTCTGACAATGTGTTTTCTGTTGCACCACTCAGAAGCAGAATGTCCCTCAAAAAAAAAAAAAAATGGCTGTGTGAGTTTCTTTCTATTCAATTTCAACTTCAACTTTATTCATTTATATAGCACATTTTACTGCAATTTCAATCAAAAGTGCTGCACAATATTACAAAAAGCATAAAGCAATATATATCAGACCGATTATAACAAAGGAAATTAAAACAGATGTAAAATAATATACATAAAAGGGAAAAAGATAAAATGAAATCAAATATATAAAAGCAAGGTCTCTAAACAAGGTCTATTCTCAACGAACGCTAAATTAAAAAGATAAGTTTTTAACTGAGACTTAAAACCTTCTAAACTTGAGGCCTGCCGAATGTGCAAAGGGAGGCTGTTCCACAGTTTTGGGGCGATGACCATGAAAGCTCTATCGCCCCTAGATTTTTTTGAGGAACGGGGAACTGCCAGTAGAAGTTTATCTCCTGATCTCAACGACTTGACTTGGAGCTTGGAGCGATGTTGTGAAATGCTTTAAAAACCATCAATAGAATTTTGAAATCAATTTCTATATTACTATATATTACTATTCCATATCTCATATTCTCCACTCTTGTCACACGTGTGTCCTTGGTCCTTGGGGCAGTGGTGGCTCAAGTATTTAAGGCTCTGAGATGTTGATTGGAAAGTCCGGGTTCTAGCCTCCACTGTTGGGCAATTGAGCAATCCCCTTAACGCTCCTGGAGCAGGGAGGGTTAAGGGCCTTGCTCAATTGCCCAAAAGTACATGTGGTGATAATTAAAGGCTTTTAAGCCCCAATTTCATTTCATTTATTTTTAGACTGATGATGTAATTATCTGATGATGTAATTTATAACCCAGTGGACCAGTATCAATATATTCATTGATAGAGACATAAAAAGCACTTCCTTAGATAAAGCCGTCTTATACTGTACATACCATGAACATGAACAAATTTAAATTATTTGAAGCAATAAATAAAATGTAAATCCAACAACAGAGTCCTAGTCTGATCTCCCCTTTTGTCACAGCTCTCAACTTTGGGGTAACCATGGATAATTAACTGTCCTTTTCCTCACAGGTTGCTATATGTGACACGTTCATGTTGGTTTCTTCTCCACATCAGATGGATTCAGCCATTTTTGTACACACGGGTTGCCCAGGTACTTGTTCAGTCTCTTGTCATATCAAGACTGGACTACTGAAACTCACTGCTGGCAGGTGTTGTTCTCAACCTGCATAAGTTCTCACATAACACCCCACTGATGTGCTCCCTCCACTGGCTTCTGCACGCATCAGATACAAAACACTGACGTTTTCCTACAAACACAAAAATGGACCAGCTCGCTCTTACCTCAAAGGTCTTATCACTCCTCGCACTGCACCTCGCTCCCCCAGATCTACAATCACTGCTCGACTGGTCCCACCATCTCTCTGGGTAAGAGGTAGGAATACAGCAAGACTCTTTTCTGTTCTGGCACCGAAGTGGTGGAATGAACTTCCCCTAGGGGTCCGAAGAGCTGAGTCACTGGCTATCTTCAAACAACGGGTGAAGACCTACCTCTTCCTGAAACACTTAAACTAGCACTTTTCCCTTGTTTAGGTATGTCATAAAAAACTGAACAGTTTTAGTGTTCCTAGGTCACTAATCCAATTGTTAATTGGTCTAACTAATTGGTCAGTAATCCAGTGTTAATGTATTCATCACCTTTGTACGCCGCTCTGGATAAGGGGGTCTGCCAAATGATGTAAATGTAAATGTAAATGTTAATCTAATAATAATTGAATAAAAAGGGAACAGGGACTTGAGCAGCCATCATAAAACAAGGATGCAGATTCAGAAGCCTGGTTGAAAAATGATAGTCTGGGACAAATCTGTTCATTTTTTTTTTCTTTTCAGAACAACAAGGCTCTCTTCTCACTATTTTTCAGCTATCTATCAAGCAAGAGGCAGAATAATGGCCAGGATGCAGTACTGAGTAAAATACAATATAATAACACAAGGATGTCATTGTCCCGTTTTCTGAAACTAAACCATGACATCCATCTAACTTTCGCAATTCTCCTATATTCAATTTATGTCAAGTCGTTTTGTAGATTAATTTAAAAACGAATCACTATTCCGACCAGTTCCATTAATATTAATCAGGTGAACAGTAAATTTTACTGTGTTATGAAGCATCATTTCAGAGGCATGAAAATAAATATATAAAGATGAATAAAATAAATATAATAACCAAAAAAAAAACAGCATTGTCCTCCTGGAGCTTAATGACATTTCTGGGATTATTTGCTATTATTTATTTATCCATATTTATTCTGTTCTCTTTCACCTACCCCATCGAGGGACCTCTGTGACTTCTGATTAACAATAATAAAAATAAATGCCATCACATAGACGGCGAGACAGAAATGTCAGAGGACAAGGATTAGCTGAATCAGAAAGGCTTGAGGATGGGCTATGATATGATTTCCTTCTTTTCAAGGGATTGGAATAAAGGCACTTGGAAATCATTTGAATAAAAGTTATTGGTGGGGGCACGGTGGCTTAGTGGTTAGCACATTCACCTCACACCTCCAGGGTCGGGGTTCGATTCCTGCCTCCGCCTTGTGTGTGTGGAGTTTGCATGTTCTCCCCATGCTTTGGGGGTTTCCTCCAGGTACTCCGGTTTCCTCCCCCGGTCCAAAGACATGCATGGTAGGTTGATTGGCATTTAGATCCATCACGCAATTTTCCATAGTGTGTGATTGCGTGAGTGAATGAGAGTTTGTGTGTGTGCCCTGCGATGGGTTGGCACTCCGTCCAGGGTGTATCCTGCCTTGATGCCCGATGACGCCTGAGATAGGCACAGGCTCCCCGTGACCCGAGGTAGTACGGATAAGCGGTAGAAGATGAATGAATGAATGAAAAGTTAGTGGTTCTATATGTATATATTTTACAGGAGTTTTCTTTGACTGAGAATCACAGTATACAGTAGGTTGTATGACTGTGTGTATAAGTGCGTGTTAAACACTGTAAGAATTGAAACCTTGACAAATGACAAGAGATTGAAGGCTTTATTTTTGTCTTATCAGCATCTTTGTGCAGCAACTGTCTGCTCCCCTCCCCCCCATGTTTAAATGAAAATTACTTTTGAGGCACAAAGGTAGAGGGTCGGCTTATTGAAAGTCCTGAGAGGCACATCTCTTTTTTAACTTCCTAAAAGACATGCCTCTTAAAATTGCATCATCGCCTTTATATCAGTAGCAATAGATGATGTTAAAGTCAATTCACACAGGAACACACACACACACACACACACACACAAATGCATTTACATTTATTCATCTGACAGCTGCTTTTATCCAACAAGACTTAAAAGAGAATCAAAAGCCATTGCAGGCTCAAAACTAAGTAGCTGATGGAACTTGATTAAGGTCCAACATCGGATCTATGACACTCATGTTCATGGTTGTTGCCTGCTTACGGATTTTTCTGCTATATCTGATGACTTTTTGATTCCTTTTAGTGACGTTATTTTAAGAAAAAGACCAGCACCAAATCTAGCAACTTTTAGAGCAGATGTTATTGTCTCCAGCTTACATCACAGCTGCTGGTTCTACTCACCGCCAGTGTGAAAAACAGACAGTTCCCAACAGACCAGTCATTAAACACTATCACTGATCAGCACTGTTCCTACCAGCAAAAAAAAAATCACTGATCACCACTGTTCATACAAGCAACAAACCACTAATCACCACTGTTCATACAAGCAACCAATCACTGATCAGCACTGTTCATACAAGCAACAATCACTGATCACCACTGTTCATACAAGAAACAAATCACTAACCACCACTGTCCATACAAGCAACCAATCACTGATCACCACTGTTCATACAAGCAACCAATCACTGATCACCACTGTTCATACAAGCAACCAATCACTGATCACCACTGTTCATACAAGCAACCAATCACTGATCACCACTGTTCATACAAGCAACAAACCACTGATCACCACTGTTCATACAAGCAACAAATCACTGATCACCACTGTTCATACAAGCAACCAATCACTGATCACCACTGTTCATACAAGCAACCAATCACTGATCAGCACTGTTCATACAAGCAACAATCACTGATCACCACTGTTCATACAAGAAACAAATCACTAACCACCACTGTCCATACAAGCAACCAATCACTGATCACCACTGTTCATACAAGCAACCAATCACTGATCACCACTGTTCATACAAGCAACCAATCACTGATCACCACTGTTCATACAAGCAACCAATCACTGATCACCACTGTTCATACAAGCAACAAACCACTGATCACCACTGTTCATACAAGCAACAAATCACTGATCACCACTGTTCATACAAGCAACCAATCACTGATCACCACTGTTCATACAAGCAACCAATCACAGATCACTACTGTTTATACAAGCAACCAATCACAGATCACCACTGTTCATACAAGCAACCAATCACTGATCACCACTGTTCATACAAGAAACAAATCACTAACCACCACTGTCCATACAAGCAACCAATCACTGATCACCACTGTTCATACAAGCACCCAATCACTGATCACCACTGTTCATACAAGAAACAAATCACTAACCACCACTGTCCATACAAGCAACCAATCACTGATCACCACTGTTCATACAAGCAACCAATCACTGATCACCACTGTTCATACAAGCAACCAATCACTGATCACCACTGTTCATACAAGCAACCAATCACTGATCACCACTGTTCATACAAGCAACAAACCACTGATCACCACTGTTCATACAAGCAACAAATCACTGATCACCACTGTTCATACAAGCAACCAATCACTGATCACCACTGTTCATACAAGCAACCAATCACTGATCACCACTGTTCATACAAGAAACAAATCACTAACCACCACTGTCCATACAAGCAACCAATCACTGATCACCACTGTTCATACAAGCACCCAATCACTGATCACCACTGTTCATACAAGCACCCAATCACTGATCACCACTGTTCATACAAGCAACAAATCACTGATCACCACTGTTCATACAAGCAACAAATCACTGATCACCACTGTTCCCACCAACAACCAGTCACTGATCACCACTATTCTCACCAACAACCAATCACTGATCTGTTTCTACCAATAATCACTGATCACCACTGTTCCCACTAACAAACAATCACTGATCACCATCGTTCACACCAACAACCAATCACTGATCACCTCTGTTCCCACCAACAACCAATCACTGATCTGTTTCTACCAACAATCACTGATCACCATCGTTCACACCAACAATAACCAATGGTTAATTACCATTGTTCCCACCAACAACCAATCACTGATCACCACTGTTCCTACCAACAATAACCAATAATTAAAAACCATTGTTCCCTACAAATTACTGATCATCACTATTTGTTCCCAATGACCATCAACTGACCACCATTGTTTGTTTCTTGGTGATATTTACAAGTAATAAAAGTGTGATATTCCATGGATACATGTTTCCTTTGTTCTATTTCCCAACTCCACATTACGATAAACATTTACCTTTTGACATGCATATGATCATGACATTTCAATGACTTTGTTCGACTTATAGCAACTTTTTGACCATGCATTATCTCTTTAAAGAAGTTATCAACATTTCTGTTGAACTTTCAGTCACTAATACACTAATTTTCCTATCTTTACCATAGCCTGACTTTCCTTACCACCACCATCGCCTGTTGTTGTTATTTTGTTCATAGCTGCATTTTTTTTGACATAATGAGTTATATACCTGTGTTCATAATTCAAAAAAAACATTCATTAATTGCAGCTCTGTGCTCCCCTTGCGTACTGCAAAATCATCAGTCAGCCTCAAAAGCTAGCCTGCTAGCCTCACTTGTCATAGTCAGCACGGGATGATCAGCACTGGCAGTAAATGCTGCCTAAGTGCAGCAAACCTCCTCGATCGGTTTCGGTCTCTTGTCTGTTAACCCTTAGGCTCCTGTTTAAAAGTGGGAGCATGGAGCAATATAAAACTTCATGTGCTTTAATTTCTCTAATTAACCTCATGTGGTAAATTATGCCGCAAGATATTAGAATGTTTTTGTGATACGTTTCCTGTCACTGCTTTATATATATATATATATATATATATATATATATATATATATATATATATATATATGTATATATATATATATATATATATATATATATATATTTTTTTTTTTTTTTTTTTTTTTTTAAATAAACGTTTCAATCAATTATTTATTTATTTTTATTAAAATATACATTTGTGTTTATTAAAAATTAAAACTGTTTTTTTCAGAAACCTCTTGATATGATCTGTGATATGGTATTTCTGTCATATCGCATACCCCTGCCAAGTTACATAGTTCCTAAAAGTTTACAGAAGGTCTGAGAGATGTTTCCTAAGCATCTCCTTTACCTTCTCATCTGTGGTGATCTTGAAATTTTAGCTGATGACTGTCATGCAATTTTCAAATAAACAGCTGCAATATCATTAAATTGCTTTTTATGTGCATTTTATATGCAACAAGTCAACTACTTGAAAATGAAAATATTTAATGGCTATAAAACAAGTCACAGTTAATATGGGCCATCTGCTACTTTCACATTTATATTTAGATATTAGCCCAAAAGTCTGTGAAAGACACGTCCTGGGTAGGAAGCGTGGATGTGTTTGTGTTTTCCATGTGCACCAGATGAATGGAGGTTCACTTGTAAATCAATCCTTAACAGTAGCAATAAAGCAATTTCAGTTTTTAAGTACCATAGATATACTTAAGGTACATCGCAAACATTCATTCATTTTCTACCGCTTATCCGAACTACCTCAGGTCACGGGGAGCCTGTGCCTATCTCAGGCGTCATCGGGCATCAAGGCAGGATACACCCTGGACAGAGTGCCAACCCATTGCAGGGCACACACACACTCATTCAATCACACACTACGGACAATTTTCCAGAGATGCCAGTCAACCTACCATGCATGACTTTGAACCGGGGGAGGAAACCGGAGTACCCGGAGGAAACCCCCGAGGCACGGGGAGAACATGCAAACTCCACACACACAAGGCGGAGGCGGGAATCGAACCCCCAACCCTGGAGGTGTGAGGCGAACGTGCTAACCACTAAGCCAAAGTGCCCCCCTACATCGCAAGCAGCAATTCGCCATCTTCAACCGATCAGTTACTGATCAGACTTAAATACTCATGTTAGTTATTACAGCGTCTTGAAACGCAAGGAAACGGTTTATGCTAAGCCTAAAAACCACCTGATACTATGCAGGTTATAGAACTTAAAAGAGCACTTTAACATGTAGCTGAAGTTGACCAACTCAACTTGCAGTCAGAATTTACACACCTCTGTGTTTTTTTTTTCAGTTTAGGCCACACCCACTTAGGATGTGGATAATCGGTTTGTATGTGGAGCACTGAGACAGTGGCACCGTATTACACTCCTAGTACAGTCATGGCAAAATAATAAAGGCTTATAATATCCTCATGGATAGTGAAGTGTGTAGTAGTTGAAACAAAAATTCCAGCCCAAGTCATCTCTGGTCTGTTAGTCATAAGGAAGGTTCATGTGGCTTCTAAGTAGAAGCTCATTAGATAGTTAGAACTACTCATTAGAGCGAGTCTAGTAAGGAAGGACCCTATTGCTCTTTACTGTTAGTGACAGACATCTGACTGAGTCCCTGTGGATCTACAGCACAGCAGGGACCTAGACCTGAACTGGAGATGACATGTTCCATCTTTTGTTTGTGAATGTTACACAAAAAATAATGTTTACAATGTTGTTGTTTTTTCTAACTTAGCTAACAGCAGCGTTTGAAACTACATTGGTGTTGCGTTCAGTGAGCTCTTCTCATAGTAGATAAAGCCCAAGCTCTGGAGTTGTGCACACCCCATGTGCCACTTTGTACTTTGTACAATTATCTTGTTGACGATGTCGTATTGAAATAAAAGTCCACGTTTCTAATCTTGGCCTTTCTGACCGAATAAAAAAAAAAAAACAGCTTCGTGTCATCATACCAGTGCGATTTGCAACGTGAAGTCAGGCTGCGGAACGCTCGCTGGCAATGAAGTAGCTTTCTAAATGAGCTGTATTCTATTGAGACGCGTTAGTGAGACGCGCACCGAAATGAGCATTCGAGTCAGTCTTCCTGCAGCCGCTGATTTTCAGCTTAAAGGCCAGAGTAATAGTCGCGCTCTCGACGCAGGCGTGTAAGTATGCGCCGAACTGAGCGATGCTGCATCTGCTAACAAAATAGACCAGTGTGGTAATAAAACCTGCCTCCTCACCTGTGCGTCCTAGTAAAATAATATACACAGGATAAAATCCTAAGCCTGCAATAAAGCACTCAGACATAAATTATCCTAATTAGTGAAGAAAAAAAGGACTTTTTGCTGTAATTTTTTTCTTTTTTTCCGAGGTAAAAAAAATGGACGGAGCAAGGGGTTCACAAAAACTAAGCAGAGTCGAACAGATAATTAAGAAAGTGTGGCGTACAGAGCAAGCAAGGAAAGGTTGGCTCATTAGGAGAGGGGGGTCTCGGAATGTAAGACATCGCAGCGATGAGGAAATTCTTCATCCTGGACAAGAAATAGACACAAATAAAACTCCAGCCAGGTGGAGGCTGAGATGTTTGGCTCCTGACTGACACCGGCTCCATCGCTACCGCACTGGACTATCGATTTTTTCACAGCTACTCTATTTAAGCCCTCTGCGTGTCTGTCTCTCTGTCTATCTCTATCTCTCACCCGCTCAGAGGACGGGAGAAGACGATGGAAACTTCGGCTGCTATAATCAGTTTAAAAGGTCATGCACTCTAAATTTTTAATTAGCTTTAAAACGAGAAGGCATCTCGCTGAAAGCGAGGAGGTGTAGCAGGCAATCAGGAGTGACAGCGATCAGGAGACGAAGGCTCTCTCTGATCTAACCTGATGAGGTGTCAGGCAGAAGAGGCTGATCGAAGAGAGGGAACCGAATGTGTGTGTGGTGTGAGTGCTGGATTTTTCGAGTGTCCTGCCTGAAAGTGTGACCGCTGAAGAGATGAGAAAAGTTACAGAAGTTACCTCCAACAAATACTTAGATCTTAATTAGGACGAGAGACAGATCTCTGTATAAGTCACGGACACGGTAGTGCATCTAATCCGAAAATCAGGTTGTTTTTTTAAAAAAAAAAAAAAACATGACTGGTCTATCACGTGACTCAACAAAACAAGACAAAAAAAACCTTGAGAAAAAAACAAATGATGATTCAGTATGCTTGTTTTCTCCTGATCTGAAATGATTCAGCATCAATATGAATCGATTCAGGTCTGATCCATTTAGATCCCTTTTATTATTGATTTGATTCGATTCAGGTCTGATTCTTTCAGATTCGATTCAGCATCGATGTGAATCGATTCAGATCCAATCCTTTCCGATTAGTTTCAGAACCGATACGATTCGATTCAAGTCTGATCATTATAGTCTCAGCTTAGCACCAATGGGATTAGATTCATTTCTGTACTGTATCTATCCTGCTAGAATCATTTTAGCACCGATGTGATTAAATTCAGGTCTGATTTTCAGGTTCAGTTCAGCACTGACATGATTCCGATCTGATCCTTTTAGAGATGCTGTACGACCTCGTATGTTCTGGTATTAAGCTTATTATTAGGACCAAAAATGCCTGCTTTACAAAATAGAAGATTTTCATACAGTAGTTTAATTAAATGCATGTATCTGTACATTATCCTTTAAAGATCCATCTCACATGGAAAGCTTCAAAGATGACTGGAATGTCATTTGGTGTTTGGTGTATTTTCCTAAAAAAATTTTTTTAATCCTCAGAATCGGGACTCAAGCCTCCAAGACACTTTAAACCATTTTTTTTTTCTAAGGAATATGCAAATATTATCCTAATCTTAATAGTATTTGAGCAGAGAAATCGGTTCTGCCAACTCTAATGTGCAGTGGATAAAAAAAAAGCTGAAAGCTTGCTATAAAACTGCACTCACTTGCATAAAAAAACTAGTTCTAAAGTAAGGCAAGACTATCAAAATGATCTGTATGAGTCTTAACCGTACGAGAGAAGCTGCGTGTGGTTTATAACACACACTGGAACGTGGAGCTCAAACACAGCAGGAATCTGCCACTTGCAACACAAAATCAGGGAATTAGCTCTCTTTGATTAAAACAGCTCACTGCTGTTGGTGCGCAATAAAGCCGGAGAAAAAAGTGTCTAATTAACCGGCGCTCACCATTGCATAGAAAAACCTTGACATAATGTGAAAAAGTAGGCTAAGCTATTCATTACGCCTGCATTCCCTATAAAAGAGCAAAAAAAAAAAAAAAAAAAAAAAAAAAAAAAAGAAAGAAAGAAACAAAAAACTTTGGCTATGTTAGAGCACGAGATGATGAAACCAGCTTGCAAACTGTCCTGAAAAAACAATGTGGGCGTCTAAAAATCAAGCATGCTTTAGCCTGTAAAGTGTTTATTTGACAAAACAGTTGTGGTTTTGTAAGCTTTAATGATTTAAGCTACCAGGGAGAGAGTGCTGAGGCCTAGGGGTGTGAATCTTCCTCTTCCAGAATCATTGCTGTATGTATTACACAAAATCATATCCAATAAATAAATAAATAAATAAATAGATTAAGTCATTCATTCATTCTTTAATAAAAAAAATCCACAATAAAGTGACCGTCAATATGATTCAATTTACTACTGATACGAAATGATTCAGTATCAAAATGATTCGATCGGCATTTAGATTCATTCAGATCCGATCTTTTTAGACTTGTTTCAACGTCGATAGGATTTGAATCAGGTCTGATGCTTTTAGATTCATTCATTTACACCTGGTCACTTCATGTGTGTTCTCTGATCCGATAGCTATCTGATTTGTTAAAACTGTTCCATTTACATTAGGCCACATAAATGCGTCTTGGCGAATCGGATATCGATCCGATCTTTCTACTCCCGCCCAAAATGCAAATATATTTGACCTCATTTCCGTTTCTGGCACGATACACGACTCGTGAGTCGCTTGCGAGTGACATACTTCCGTTTGGGAGGAATATAGTGCTGACGTATGTGGCTTGAACAACACATTCATTTACACCTGTCCAGTTTCATCTGAAATGCGTCCCAGACCACCTCCTGAAGTGGTTTGAACCATCGGATTTATATCTGTCTCAAAAACGTTTCGGAGGGCATTTAGACCTGGTCTTTTTACGATCGGATAGCTATCTGATCACAGAAAACGCATGAAGTGACCAGGTGTTAAAAGCCCCTTAGATTCGTTTCAGCATTGATGTGAATTAAATCAGATCTAATCCATTTAGACTTGTTTCGACATCGATATGATTCGATTCAGTGGGCACGGTGGCTTAGTGGTTAGCACCCTCACACCTCCAGGGTTGGGGGTTCGATTCCCGCCTCCGCCTTGTGTGTGTGGAGTTTGCATGTTCTCCCCGTGCCTCAGGGGTTTCCTCTGGGTACTCCGGTTTCCTCCCCTGGTGCAAAGACATGCGTGTATCCTGCCTTGATGCCTGAGATAATCATAGGCTCCCCGTGACCCGAGAATAGTTCGGATAAGCGGTAGAAAATGAATGAATGATTCGATTCAGGTCCGATTATTATAGACTCTTTTTACCACCAGTGCTATTAGATTCAGATCTGATCTTTTTTAGACTCATTTCAGCACCGATAGGATTTGAATTGTTTTGTATTGATGTGAATCAAATCATATCCGATCCTTTTAGATTCGTTTAAGCACCAGTCGATTAAATTCAGGTTTTCAGATTCAGTTCAGCATTGATATGATTCTGAACTGATTCTTTCAAAAATGCTGTGTGACCTCTGATTCCAGCTTCTTTACAAGCAGACGTGGAAAGACTTTTACTGTACTTAAGTACAACTTTGTTTTGAAAAGTGCTGAAGAGAAGAATGATGACAGGGCATTAAAAAAAACCACACACACACCTGCTTTTAAAATACATGGGAATGATGGATGTTTTAGACTGAAAATCGAGTTGCTGTGGTTTACATCACCTACATTGTGTCTTCACAGGGAGGCTGTTAGAAGAAAAAAAGAAAACAAAGCTAAGAGCGTGATCCTGCAGGCCAGCTAGTGCAAAATCTCATACATGCCGTAATAGCATGATCACAGCGTTCTATAAGAATCATATCAGCCTGTGAGATTGTGTGATCCGAGATGCAGGAAATGGAAGCTGCTAGATGCTAGAATGTGTTCATTTCTATCTGATTTAATCACAGGAGATTATTACTGATGCTGTAATGTGTGATGAGTAGAGGCAGGACACGTCTGGGTGCATGATCTGATATTAATTTAAACAGATTTTTGCTTCCTTCAACCCTGTCTTCTTTCTGTTCCTTTTTATTTCCTTCCTTCCTTCCTTCCTTCCTTCCTTCCTTCCTTCCTGCCCTTTTTCTTTCTCTGTCTTTATTCATTTTTCTTACTTGCATCCTTCCTCATTTCCGTCTTTCCTTCCATTCTTCCTTGGTTACTTTCTATTTTGTTTCTTTTGTTCATTCTTTCTTTCAGACCTTTTCTTCCGCCTTACATCCCTATGTTTCCATCATTTTATTTCCTCTTTCCTCCATCCCCATCTCTCTTCCTTCCCTTCCATCCCTCCTTAAAACCTCTATTTTTCCTTCCTTCCTTCCTTCCTTCCATCCCTCCTTAAAACATCTATTTTTCCTTCCTTCCTTCCTTCCTTCCTTCCTTCCTTCCCTCCCTTCCATCCCTCCTTAAAACCTCTATTTTTCCTTCCTTCCTTCCTTCCCTTCCATCCCTCCTTAAAACCTCTATTTTTCCTTCCTTCCTTCCTTCCTTCCTTCCTTCCTTCCTTCCCTTCCATCCCTCCTTAAAACCTCTATTTTAACTTCCTTCCTTCCTTCCTTCCTTCTTTCCTTCCTTCCTTCCTTCCCTCCTTCCTTCCCTTCCATCCCTCCTTAAAACCTCTATTTTTCCTTCCTTCCTTCCTTCCTTCCTTCCTTCCTTCCTTCCTTCCTTCCTTCCCTTCCATCCCTCCTTAAAACCTCTATTTTTCCTTCCTTCCTTCCTTCCTTCCTTCCTTCCTTCCTTTCTTCCTTCCTTCCTTCCCTCCCTTCCATCCCTCCTTAAAACCTCTATTTTTCCTTCCTTCCTTCCTTCCTTCCCTTCCATCACTCCTTAAAACCTCTATTTTTCCTTCCTTCCTTCCCTTCCATCCCTCCTTAAAACCTCTATTTTTCCTTCCTTCCTTCCTTCCTTCCTTCCTTCCTTCCTTCCTTCCTTCCTTCCTTCCTCCCTCCCTTCTTGCTTACAGTACTTCCTACTTTGTTTCTCTTCTTCAATCGGTCTTTCCCACCTTTCCTTCCTCCTTCCATCCATACTGTACTTTTCCTTTCCTTTTTCCTCCTTCCCCCTTTCTCTTCCTTTACTTCCATACTTCCTAAAACCTACTTCCATACTTCTTAAAACCTACCTCCCTCCCTCCTTCCTTTCCTTCCATACCTCCATCCATCTTTGCATGCATCCATCCATTCATTCATACATCCATCCATCCATCCATCCATTTATCCATACCAACATCCATACTACAAACACCCAACTGCACATGACATAACATAACTAAAATGACCGTAGTCTTATAAAAACATTTATTTTGTTTACTTGTGTACATACAGGTGAGTCCCAGGTATTATGATCTTTGCAATCTAAATGTAAATATAAAATATTACATCATATTTTACCTGGTGCTCTAAAACCTGGCAAAAATTGGTCTCTGGTGTTTATTTTTCTATCACTTAGTGAACAAACACAAAAAATCAAACCATCAAATGCTAAAATTATTTTCTCTATCTTCGGAATCAGGGTTTTATTTGGGTGTGTGTGTGTGTGTGTGTGTGTGTGTGTGTGTGTGTGTGTGTGTGTGTGTGTGTGTGTGTGTGGAAATCAGCACTCTTTCCATTCTCAGGTCTCTGATGTTCTGCTCTTAAGGCAGATGGATAAATCAGTTTCTCCACAGAACCATGACATCCCTCACTGGGCTGAAACCTAGAAACAAACCTCGACCATATCCACCAAAGCAAAGCAAATCATATCACGTCCATGCAAATACATTTTCTTTTCTTTTTTTTTTTCCCAAACTCGTCAGTTCAAAGAGAGAGTGCGCTGCGCTTTGATGGTGGTTCATCCACTGCAGCAGATTATGTAACGCAAGAATGTCTTGAAGAAAAACGTTCTTCTCTCACACTTTCTCTCGCAGTCTTCCTCTCAGATACTGTAGAGAGAAATCCAGAAGTCTAAATAAATTAACACGCTAAATAAGTAAAGAGAGCTTGGAGAAAAACACTAAAGAGTAAAAATATATAAATGTATAAATAAATAAATAAATAAATAAATAAATAAATAAATAAATAAATAAACAAATAAGCTAGAGTTTGAGAATTGTCTTAACAAATATATTTTTACTTCTCTCCATTTAATTAAATTTTTTTTTTATCCCTACCTACTGCATTTTTTATAGCCTTTCTATTTTTTTTAAGTAATCTCTATACAATTATCTTTTTAAAAACTTTTTTGTGCTATTGTGAAAAAAAATATAATGTTTATTTATGATATCCAATATGTATGTAATTAATTAGTTTCTATATGTGTGTGTAGTATATATACTATATAATCTCTATCTAGAGCATCCAGTATGAATGTAATAACATTTTCTTTTATTTATTTATTTGTTTGTTTGTTTGTTTATTTTTTTATTTATGTTTAAATATAAACACTATCTATTAAATCCAATGCATATATAATATTTTTTTGAATATATTCTCTATTTACTGTATTCATTGTGTATGCAATAATATTTATTTTATTTTTTAAATATAACCTTTACATACTGCATTTCTTCTGTATTTGAAAACATTATTATTATTATTTTTATTTTATTTTTTATTATTATTTTGCTGAATTTTTTTTAACTATATATTGCTAAAGGACAACAGGTACCGTTTTTATTTAGCTTTACATAATGTTGCATTTGAAACTATTTCATAAAACATCTTTTTTTTCCTTTTTATCGTCTCTTTACAGTCCTTTATTCAAGCAATGAAGTAAGTGCTGCGCTAGCTGACCTTTAGACTAGGAAATAACCTCCGGCCCCCACCGTCTGGAGACAAAATAAAAATCAACAAATAAATGCCTTCATTTTCATTGACTTTGTAAAAAAAAAAGTACTCCCAGATTTTATGGCTGTAAGTAAAATGAAGGGTTGCGTCCAACCCCGAGGACGTCCTGGTCTATTATTAGAGGTGGCAGATCAATATGGCTTGGAAGATGTTTCAGAATAAACCGACTAAAAGGACTCAGTAATGTGTGGCTGAAACTTAGAGACACTTCAAAAAGGTCTTGACCATTTCTACTGGGTTTTGTGATCTGGCACAGAATCAATACATTGAATTTAATAACGTTGGCCTTGTTTTTAAAATCGTCTCTTGATCTTTGTCTGGGAAAGTGCTTGAACAAACACTTCTGGTATTAGAACCAAAACGGCATCCCTGCTTCCTGCTCGTCCACGATGACGGATACGGAGTTATTTTACACCTGTTACAATGGAGGCAGGAAGAGAAGAGAAGAGAAGAGAAGAGAAGAGAAGAGAAGAGAAGAGAAGAGAAGAGAAGAGAAGAGAAGAGAAGAGAACTAAAAGAAAGGAAAGGAAAGAAACAGTGAAGGAAGAAAGAAGAAATGGATTAAAGAAGGAAGGAAGGAAGGAAGGAAGGAAGGAAGGAAGGAAGGAAGGAAGGAAGGAAGGAAGGAAAGTACAGATGTGAGGAAAGAAAGAAAGAAAGAAAGAAAGAAAGAAAGAAAGAAAGAAAGAAAGAAAGAAAGAAAGAAAGAAGATGTGAGAGGAAAGGAAGAAAGAAAGGGAGGGAAGAAGAGAAAGAAAAGGACTGATAAAACAATTAAGATGAATTAGTCAAAGGAAAAGAAGGAAGAAATTCACACGGAAGTAAAAAAGAAGGGAAGATGGGAAGGAAGAGCGAAAATAAGGAACGAATGGCAGTTGGAAAGAAAGGATAGGAACAAGGAAGGAAAGAAGGAAGGAAGGAAGGAAGGAAGGAAGGAAGGAAGGTAAGAAGCTCCTAAAAATGTCAATGACGTCCCTCTCACATGTAAAAACACTTGTTTTTAGTAAGCCTGAGAACCGCCTCGGACTGTACGCTGTGCCACACATTAACAACTATAAAGGTATAAAAATAATTTATAAAATGTAATGCAGTGTTACGTCATCATTATGACTTTTGTAAGACTGAAAAAAAATGATACGTAGTGTCTTGTAAAGTAAGACAATCCCGGAGATGCGAGATTTGCCGTTTCAAAACAGTGATACGTCATTGCCCTGAGTGCCTCGAAGACATCACTGCCTGCTTGACTGTAAAGTTGTGTGAGTGATGCAATCGCTTGAATGCCATCACTTCAGTGCAATCACTTCAGCACAACGTGCAGTTTCAGCACAAACCCGAGAAGGCTTTACACACCCATGCAATACGAATTGTGCTGTACTGGGAGCGGATGCTGCATGGTAATGAGCTCGTAGCGCCGTCTATGGCATGGTATAACACTCGAGCTCATAACTGTCTGACTCACTGATACTGATATTGGGTTTATATCAGTTTAATTTTATGCTTGTGTATTTATTTAGATTTACATTGACAGTTATGGCATTTGGCAGACGGTACAGACGTACAAAAGTGCTTTGAATTCTTTATCAACGAATATCCTGAATCAACTCTGAATCATACACTGAATCAACACCGGTTCACTAGGTCACAGACTTAGGATAGCATCAGCCTAAAAACTCTATTCACAGCTGTACATAGTACAAGAAAAAACAAGCTCTGACAGGATATCACGAGGCAGTGGTGGTACTCAAGTACTGTAGTTAAGGCTTTGGGTTGTTGGTCAGAAGGTTAGGGTTCAAGCCCCAGGACTGACAAGCTGCCTTTCTTGCCCAATTGAGCAACCCTCCCTGTTCAAGGGGTGCTGTGCTCTCACCCCAACCTCCTCAGCTAAAAATTCAGCTGTAATGTAATGTAATGTAATAATTATGGCTTCCATGCTTCTTATTCCATCTAAACAATCAGAAAGTAAATCTGCTAATCCTACACATGGTCATGTGGAAACTGGAACCCATCACAGGGGACTTGGGGTATAAGGCAGACGACACCCAAGACATCTTATCAAGGACACAATCACACACTTACTCACTCGTTCATGACAATCAACATGTCTTTGGGCTGACGGAGGAAACCAGAGCATCCAGAGGAAACCACTGAAGCACTGAGGGGAGAACATGCTAACTTTACCCATAGATCTCTGCACAAGTAACAGATTGTAAATAAAATGTTCAGAGTAATACTAAAATAAATTACTCATTATGTTACAGATATGTTTCCAGCAACGTCCAGATGCTTTTAGAGCTATCGTAAAGGCTTTGGGTTCAAACCCGGATGGCTAACGACTTTGACAGGTCGCTTAAATAAGGTTCAGCTAACTGACACAGTGTGTACACTGCATTAAAGCGATGACACAAACACTCAGTAGGAATTTCCATACATATGACTGCGTTAACATCTGAGGAAAGGTCAGTCTGCTTGAGATGTTGTGAAGCGTGTAAGAACAGTGTGTGTGTGTGTGTGTGTGTGTGTGTGTGTGAGAGAGAGAGAGAGAGAGAGGGTAAGAGAGTTCATGAGACAGCTTCCTCCCTCTCTCTCTCTCTCTCTCTCTCTCTCTCTCAACAAGCCCCCCCTCAAACACACACACACACTCTCTCTATCATGAGCATTTTGTCATAGGTTATTTGCAAGCTAATTGTGTGTATGTTTTTGGTTTTGTTTTTTTAATCGCAACGAACTGACATAAAAAATGATTGTGGAATTGTGGGATAAGAAAAAAAAAAATGAAAGAAAAAAAAACTTAGAGGACTTTGTGTAAACTGAACAACTAAGCAGCTACTTAGTCAGACGTCTCACCAAGGAGTCTATTAAAATACAAACAACATGTAAATATCTTTCATGGCATCATTTATTTATTTATTTTTTTAATCGACAAGCCATAAAAAAATATACTATTTTGATTTATTTTATATCTTGTGCACAATAAAGCTTTACAGAAATATATAAATTTAGGAATAGAAATTACACATTGTAAACTTCAAATTTATATAACAACATGGATAATTATATCATTATTATTCATTTACATTATTCCCTTTCGTTATCGTACAGCGATTATTTTGCACAGCCGTGGTCTGAAGACTAATGTGCTCAATTTCAGAACAACTCTTCACTGCGTACATCTAATTTAACTCTGAATATGGCCCTACATGAAAATTTGTCAAGATTTGTCAAAAAATAACTGCTGCTATCTGCTTGGTTTAACCAAGTCCCATTCACGGCATACAAACTAAGTTTAAGAAGTTTAAAAGATAAAAAAATGCCCCATTTTTGCTTAACAACTTCCTTTAATCTTTGGAAGGAAGCCATATTGTGGTCATGTTTAAGTTCCACTTCACACCCTACAATCAATTATGGCACTAAATGAGAGAAAGAAGCTAGCTAACAGCGGCAGCGCAAGTCTCTGGGTAAATGCCTAATGGAAAATACATTACACCAAAAGACAATAGGCTTTGTGTATAGGCCGACATTGATTTAGACTGTTTTAAAGGCTCGGAACAAAAGCAATTTAAATAAGGTAGCAAACATGCTTTGCGGTGCTCATTTATACCCGTATCTCTTGGAGAGTTTATCCCAAACATAAAGGGATGTAAATAAATGAGTGGAGCTTTTGATAAGGACAGCCTGGGCATATTAAGGAGGATACTCGCTATTTAGCATTTAGTAAAAAAAAAGAATGCTGAGAGTTATATCCTTTTATATCTCTGTACAAAGGCAGATCCGTATATAAAACTACTCTCTGGGACAGGAGTTAAAATGGGTGTAAAGTAAGTCTTTTTTTTTTTAAATGCAACCTATTTAAAATGTGGCACCTATTTAAAAAGAGGTCACATATTTTGAGTGAATGACTTTATTCAGGCTACAAAAAGCAAAGCAAAGATTCGACAAGAAAAGTGGACCAAAAAAAAATGTTCTTCATTTCACGCTTGCGTTCAAATGTCTTATACAGATATAGTCGTGTGTTAAATATACGAGCCAGTGTTTCATTTAATTTACACCACAGTGCTGCTGAATTCTGATTGTTCAGAAGGTACTGATTTAGTAAATGTGTGACGTTATAGTTCATGTGAAGGAGGCGTGGCCTCAGTGTCTGCATGTTCAAGGGAAGAAAGAGTTTCCTCTGTGTCTCCCAGAGAAGGAGGTGTGGCCTCTATATCTAAGAGGCCCAGTAAAGGAGGTGTGGCCTCAATGTCTAACAGTAACAGTGAAGGAGGTGTGGCCTCTATGTCTAACAGTCCCAGTGAAGGAGGTGTGGCCTCTATGTCTAAAAGTAACAGTGAAGGAGGTGTGGCCTTTATGTCTAACAGTCCCAGTGAAGGAGGTGTGGCCTCTATGTCTAACAGTCCCAGTGAAGGAGGTGTGGCCTCTATGTCTAAAAGTAACAGTGAAGGAGGTGTGGCCTTTATGTCTAACAGTCCCAGTGAAGGAGGTGTGGCCTCTATGTCTAACAGTCCCAGTGAAGGAGGTGTGGCCTCTATGTCTAACAGTCCCAGTGAAGGAGGTGTGGCCTCTATGTTTAACAGTACCAGTGAAGGAGGTGTGGCCTCTATGTCTATGAGGCCCAGTGAAGAAGGTGTGGCCTCTATGTCTAACAGTCTCAAAAAAGGAGGTGTGGCCTCTATGTCAAACAGTCCCATTGAAAGAGGTGTGGCCTCTATGTCTATGAGGCTCAGTGAAGGAGGTGTGGCCTCTATGTCAAACAGTCCCAGTGAAGGAGGTGTGGCCTCTATGTCTATGAGGCTCAGTGAAGGAGGTGTGGCCTCTATGTCAAACAGTCCCAGTGAAGGAGGTGTGGCCTCTATGTCTATGAGGCTCAGTGAAGGAGGTGTGGCCTCTATGTCTATGAGGCTCAGTGAAGGAGGTGTGGCCTCTATGTCAAACAGTCCCAGTGAAGGAGGTGTGGCCTCTATGTCAAACAGTCCCAGTGAAGGAGGTGTGGCCTCTATGTCTATGAGGCCCAGTGAAAGAGGTGTGGCCTCTATGTCTAACAGTCCCAGAAAAAGAGGTGTGGCCTCTATGTCTAACAGTCCCAGTGAAGGAGGTGTGGCCTCTATGTCTAAAAGTAACAGTGAAGGAGGTGTGGCCTTTATGTCTAACAGTCCCAGTGAAGGAGGTGTGGCCTCTATGTCTAACAGTCCCAGTGAAGGAGGTGTGGCCTCTATGTCTAACAGTCCCAGTGAAGGAGGTGTGGCCTCTATGTTTAACAGTACCAGTGAAGGAGGTGTGGCCTCTATGTCTATGAGGCCCAGTGAAGAAGGTGTGGCCTCTATGTCTAACAGTCTCAAAAAAGGAGGTGTGGCCTCTATGTCAAACAGTCCCATTGAAAGAGGTGTGGCCTCTATGTCTATGAGGCTCAGTGAAGGAGGTGTGGCCTCTATGTCAAACAGTCCCAGTGAAGGAGGTGTGGCCTCTATGTCTATGAGGCTCAGTGAAGGAGGTGTGGCCTCTATGTCAAACAGTCCCAGTGAAGGAGGTGTGGCCTCTATGTCTATGAGGCTCAGTGAAGGAGGTGTGGCCTCTATGTCTATGAGGCTCAGTGAAGGAGGTGTGGCCTCTATGTCAAACAGTCCCAGTGAAGGAGGTGTGGCCTCTATGTCAAACAGTCCCAGTGAAGGAGGTGTGGCCTCTATGTCTATGAGGCCCAGTGAAAGAGGTGTGGCCTCTATGTCTAACAGTCCCAGAAAAAGAGGTGTGGCCTCTATGTCTAACAGTCCCAGTGAAGGAGGTGTGGCCTCTATGTCTAAAAGTAACAGTGAAGGAGGTGTGGCCTTTATGTCTAACAGTCCCAGTGAAGGAGGTGTGGCCTCTATGTCTAACAGTCCCAGTGAAGGAGGTGTGGCCTCTATGTCTAACAGTCCCAGTGAAGGAGGTGTGGCCTCTATGTTTAACAGTACCAGTGAAGGAGGTGTGGCCTCTATGTCTATGAGGCCCAGTGAAGAAGGTGTGGCCTCTATGTCTAACAGTCTCAAAAAAGGAGGTGTGGCCTCTATGTCAAACAGTCCCATTGAAAGAGGTGTGGCCTCTATGTCTATGAGGCTCAGTGAAGGAGGTGTGGCCTCTATGTCAAACAGTCCCAGTGAAGGAGGTGTGGCCTCTATGTCTATGAGGCTCAGTGAAGGAGGTGTGGCCTCTATGTCAAACAGTCCCAGTGAAGGAGGTGTGGCCTCTATGTCTATGAGGCTCAGTGAAGGAGGTGTGGCCTCTATGTCTATGAGGCTCAGTGAAGGAGGTGTGGCCTCTATGTCAAACAGTCCCAGTGAAGGAGGTGTGGCCTCTATGTCAAACAGTCCCAGTGAAGGAGGTGTGGCCTCTATGTCTATGAGGCCCAGTGAAAGAGGTGTGGCCTCTATGTCTAACAGTCCCAGAAAAAGAGGTGTGGCCTCTATGTCTATGAGGCCCAGTGAAAGAGGTGTGGCCTCTATGTCTAACAGTCCCAGAAAAGGAGGTGTGGTCTCTATGTCAAACAGTCCCAGTGAAAGAGGTGTGGACTCTATGTCAAACAGTCCCAGTGAAAGAGGTGTGGCCTCTATGTCTAACAGTCCCAGAAAAGGAGGTGTGGCCTCTATGTCTATGAGGCCCAGTGAAGGAGGTGTGGCCTCTATGTCTATGAGGCCCAGAGAAGGAGGTGTGGCCTCTATGTCTATGAGGCCCAGTGAAGGAGGTGTGGCCTCTATGTCTATGAGGCCCAGAGAAGGAGGTGTGGCCTCTATGTCTATGAGGCCCAGTGAAGGAGGTGTGGCCTCTATGTCTATGAGGCCCAGAGAAGGAGGTGTGGCCTCTATGTCTATGAGGCCCAGAGAAGGAGGTGTGGCCTCTATGTCTATGAGGCCCAGAGAAGGAGGTGTGGCCTCTATG
The DNA here is from genome assembly GCF_030014155.1 of Tachysurus vachellii. Classification (NCBI taxonomy): domain Eukaryota; kingdom Metazoa; phylum Chordata; class Actinopteri; order Siluriformes; family Bagridae; genus Tachysurus; species Tachysurus vachellii. The sequence continues at coordinate 4,696,437 of NC_083468.1, read as the reverse complement.
TCTATGAGGCCCAGAGAAGGAGGTGTGGCCTCTATGTCTATGAGGCCCAGAGAAGGAGGTGTGGCCTCTATGTCTATGAGGCCCAGAGAAGGAGGTGTGGCCTCTATGTCTATGAGGCCCAGAGAAGGAGGTGTGGCCTCTATGTCTAAAAGTCCGAATGAATGCGACAGGGCTTCTGTGTCTCTGAAATCCCAAGTGAAGGAGGCATGGCCCTTTGTCTAACAGTCCCATTTCAGGTTGTGTGGTCTCTGTGACAAACAGATAAACTGACCCCATCTCCTAAGACCCCATCTCCTATCTCTGACTTTTTTTTTTTTAATTACACTGCATTGCATCATATTGTACGGCACCAATTACACCATTGATCATGTATCAGAATATCATACAGATACACATCCTATATAACGTAGCTGAAATCACTAATCACTTTATCTGCTGCAGTTATCAGCAGGTGTGGAGGACGTGTTGAACTTTAAGGTGCCCGTCCCCAGCTAACAGAGATTATCCTATTATCATAATGTTCAGTAATTAATTCCAACAGTGACAGAAAGTTTAGGCTGTAATATTTTTTTTAAGATGACATTACTACAATGATCCGGAACTATGTAATGAAATAACAGGTTCTCCGTGTCCTTTAAAAAACTGCTCACATAATGATCCCAGGGAGACTAAAGCAAACATTAAGAAACATTTGTATTAACAAGATTATTACTAGAGGTGTTGATGTAATGGTGTAAGAATGTTTATAGACATTACAGTATGTAAAAAAAAAAAGGTTTGATAGGAAGATTTCATGCTTGAATATTGCAAGAACAACAAAGTGTTCTGCTAAAGTGATTTCATACAACATTGCACTGTTGCCCTAATAAAAGGCTTGACTTAGAAGCTTCCTGTGGCTTGCATTAGCAATTCAAGACAACTGATGACAATTTCCCATGTGAAGTGTAAAAATCATAAAATCTATAAGTACTTTAGTTGCTTGGGAATAAATCAGATCAGAAGACATTGTCAGGGAGGCAGAAATATCAACCCTATGAACCGTACTAGTTATTATTATTCACTTTGAAAGCCTTTTTCACTAATCTGATGAAGTCCAGCCCATGAGCACTTGCAGTATATATGTTTCATTTATTTATTTGTTTATTTGTTTATTTATATTTAGAAAACCTTTAGCTCTCTCTGATTTTAGGTTATTTATTCAAGCATGGTTAGCACGGTGAGGCAGCGGAGGCCATATTTACAAGGAGAAGTGCTGTTTGTGCTTAAGACAGTAATTAATCCCGAGCTCCATCAGGGGAACGGTGCAGAATACAGCTCTGCTGACAACCCACTCATTTAGAGCACTGTTTCTCCTGCCTCTGCATGCGCTAATTACAGTTAAATTAGACCTGCAAAAAAAAAAAAAAAACATGGTGGGAGGATGAGAACCATGACTGATACAGCATTTTGTTTTTGGCTCCATCTTTTTCCCTTTCCCTCTCTACTACCTTCAACCCGAATCTCTTTTTCATTTCAACCCCACAGCAATCTTCGTTCCTCCTCCCTCTTTTTTTTTTTTTTTTTTTTTAGGTTCCTGCTAACTGTGCCCAGCTCTGTCAGGTAGTAATTTGGGAGGATGCATATGCCTGGATAAGCTATGGCAGCAGAATGAGAGAGAGAGAGGAGAAGGGGGAAGGGAGAGAGAGAGAGAGAGCGAGAGAGAGAGAGAGAGAGAGAGAGAGAGAGAGGAGAAAGAGAGAGAGGGTGAGTGAGAGAGAGAGAGAAAGAGAGAGAGTGCGAAAGAGATAAAGAGGGGGTGAGAGAAAAAAGAGGGAGAGAGAGAGAGTGAGAGAGAGAAAAAGAGGGGGTGAAAGGGAAAGAAAGAGAGAGAGGGGGTGAGAGAGAGAGAGTAAGAGAGAGAGAGAGAGAGAGAGAGAGAGAGACAGAGAGAGGGGGTGTGAGAGAGAGTGAGAGAGTCAGAGAGAGAGACAGAGAGGGGGGTGAGAGAGAGAGAGAGAGAGAGAGACAGAGAGAGAGAGTGAGAGAGAGAGAGAGAGAGAGAGAGTGAGAGAGAGAGAGAGCGAGAAAGAGAGAGTGTGCGAAAGAGATAAAGAGGGGGTGAGAGAAAAAAGAGGGAGAGAGAGAGAGTGAGAGAGAGAAAAAGAGGGGGGTGAAAGGGAAAGAAAGAGAGAGAGGGGGTGAGAGAGAGAGAGAGAGACAGAGAGAGAGAGACAGAGAGGGGGGGTGTGAGAGAGAGTGAGAGAGTGAGAGAGAGAGACAGAGAGGGGGGTGAGAGAGAGAGAGAGAGAGAGAGAGAGACAGAGAGAGAGAGTGAAAGAGAGACAGAGAGAGAGAGAGAGACAGAGAGGGGGGTGAGAGAAAGATCTTCATGGTCCATGGCTTGGCTGCAAACCGATCAGGTTAGCTATCAAAAATTGTTGTATGGAATTGTGTCTGTCTGTTCATTCTTCTTCTTCTTTTTCGTCATATGTGTGTAAAGCTGAATCACCATGGCAACAACAATAAAATAGTTTCACCAAATCATTAACATCCTCAGCACAAGAATGTTATGGACAAATGTTATGATTATACAAAAGTGCCAAGGAATTGTCAGAAAAACGGGGATGTCTTCAGTGATCAAATTCAGTCCCAAATGCGAACACCAATTATTAACACGATTTATTAAATGTAACCTAACACAAAAAACACTGCTAAGGGCAAAAGAAAACCGAATCTCAAAACAACCAAGACAGTACAACCAAACAGAGCACATGAAGAAAACACAAAGACGAGGAACACATGAGGAACAGGTGTGTTGAGGATGGAAAGAGTTAGACAAGGGCAGGGCAGACACGTGAACACAAAACGTTAACAAAAACACATGGGACATGAGACAACTGCCGGAATGTCCGAAAGTTCCGACAGGTAAAACGTCCGAGCGAGATCCTGACAGGAATTCTCAAACCTGATTGGTCAGAAGGAGACAGTAGTACAGTTTTATACGAAGACTCTTGTTCTCGTAATTTACAATACACATATTTTAATCCATCTTTCTGTTGCTATAGTAAAAGATCATTCAGAGAGCCTTGTATGACTCTACAGATTAACACTTATTCTCTCCAGTGTCAGGGGTCTGTAATAGTTCAAATGTTTTCAGATATTGGAAAGTCTTCAGATATCTGTATTTAGCAAAAAAAAAACAAAAAAAAAAACATCTATAAACAGATTAAAAACGTGCAATGTTGTATTTTTAAATTCATATAGAAATATATGAACTATACAAAATATAGTTTGGTTAAGAACCGCATATGAGACGAATAACTTGATTTAAAGTAGCGGGCATGATAACACGTAACACAACAACGAGCTGATGAATAAGGACAATATCTAAGGGTCATGCTCCTAGAGGAAAATAATCATTTCTTTCATGCATCTAGTTCCTGTCATCACTTATGTTATAGCAGCTTTAGAAAAGTCGTTCACTCGTTGTCTTTTTCTTTCTCTTGGGAGTTGAACATTTTTTGGAGTAAAATTTGCAGCTTGTCATGTTAGTGAAACACACAAACTATTTCATTCCGAAGACGTCCACATTTTGGAAAACTAATCAACACCATCTGACCAATCAGCAGCACTTATCTATATCTTTAACGATTATAGAGAAAAGTTAATGTTCATAGAACTAACATTATGTTTTAATGAAAGTTGTGACGTCATTAACAAATCATTAAAAAAAAGTCAATTTCAATACAAATCTATTTTGCTGTGACTCTTAATTTCAAACTGGTGAAATCTGCCTTTGTATCTGCTTAAAAGATTTTATGAAAAAAAATTGCTTCTTAATATGTTCCCTCTCATTCTCTCTCTCTTTTACCCTCTTATCTTCTTTCATCCATCTTGTTCTTATCTCTTATGTGTTGCTCTTCCGTCGCTCACTTTCTGTTCACTGGAACTAATCTGACCTTCAGTTTACTTTCATTTTATGTCTTTTTAGTCAAGATGGCATTGAGAGCAGATTACTTAATTACAATTGCTCCAGAATCGCATCAGCCTCGCGTTTGGCTTTTTTTTTTTCTAAATATTATCAATTAGGCAATGTGGACTTATTGGTATGTTTATCTATAGTATAATAGTTGGCGTGTGGTAGCCTAGTGGTTAAGGTGTTGGGCTACCAAAGGTTGAGAGTTTAATCGCAGGTCCACCAAGCTGCTACTGTTGGGCCCCAGAGCAAGGCCCTTAACCCTCAATTGCTCTGTTGTATAAAAAAAATTTGATTATGTAAATCACTCTGGATAAGAGCATCTGCCAAATGCTGGAAATGTAAAAATATAAATAGTGTTGTAAAGTTCTAGGTTGAAAAAAATGTTTTAAAAAATCATGTAAAGCAGGATGCAAAATATTACTTACTTATATTATACTTTGTATTTGCAAATGAAAAAAAAGTATTCATAAAGGATCCTTTTTATTAATGAAATAATGCAGAAGACATCAAATAACCCGCTTTGATTGACTGATAAAATGATTATTATTATAAAAAAAAGGTGACTTTTGAACAGTACTGTATATTCTCATTCTGAACATGAAGCACTACTTCACACTTTGAGACACTGAGACGTTTTTATTGTTTTTTTGTTTTTTTTTTTGACATTTGCGGTCACCTTGACTGAGAACACAAAGCTGCGAATGTGTTTTTACTTCGTATCGCCTTTTTCTCCTCACAAACGAGACGCCGCAATAAAAGTCTAGAGAAGAATGTTTACGGGCTTTACCGCTCTCATCGACACGCTTCAAACATCTGCAAATACTGACAGCATTTTTGTGTGTATGAAATCTGTACATTTGTATTCTTTCTCACCGTATTTCCATATCTTGTGAAAAACTTTATTAACTTCAAGAGAAGAAAGGTCTTGTTTATGCAAGAATGCACAAAACTAGTACTAAACCTGTATTTGTCACACTTACGTACACACAGCTGGACACAGCAGCCACTAAAAAAGCCAATGCATTTTCAACCTATGTGCTTAGGCACACACGCTCATTTGCATAAAGAAACGCCCTCAAATTGCCATATATGGTAAACAACTTTCCTTTAAAAATGACATGTTTGTGATGCTTTTTGTTATAGATGAAGAATTAGATTAATTTCCCGGACTATGAAGTAAAAATACTTGCTCACAATGTTTACAATACACTTGTTGCATAAGTATGCACACCCGTTAATTAATACTTAATATGCTTTTGCACAGTTTGACATCTTGACTTAGCAATACACCCCCCCCTTCTTTTTCCCTGCGAACTCCATTCTCACATCATCAAAGCTAGATATGCTAGGTCTTTATCTACTGTACGTTTCCTTACTTGATCTTATGTTTAGAAACTCTGTGATTGCATGAACGTTCAGCTGCTGAGTCAAAGAATAAGATTTAACGTTGTGTGATCGATACAAATGAAGACAAGATGTGCTTTTTAACTCGTAGTTAGTGCCAGTTTGGGAAAGTCCTTGGAACTAGAAGCCCTAGAATAGAGATCAACTAAATCTACACTGGGTAAAACAACTCAATTAAAGATCCACACCTCACTCTCAGCATAGAGTTTCCAGTGGTGCTAAAAACACCTCAAAGATGCATGAGCTGAATGAGGCATCATCTCAATCCCTTTTATACAGATTTATTTACAAAAAAACGTTTATTTATAAGCACTGAAAACAATATCTACTCTTAATTATACTGATATAATTTATAGTACATTATATAATTATATAAAAACTCTGCACTGTAAGGTTACCTGCAATTTTTTAGAGATACACACACATTTTTACGTATAAGCAAAGCATGATTTTATTTCGGGTATTAAAAACTGTGCACAATGGTTAACTCTAATCCTACATATGGTTTACACACAAAAGCATGCATTCGCATGGTTGATAAATGACACCTAAGCTCCTCCTTGCTGTCCCAGGAGCTCTTTATTCATCTGACAGATGCACTCATTTCTCTATCAGAATTTAAGGAGAAGTCTGGCGCTCGTTCTGACCGTGCCTCTCTGTCGGCTTGTGCTATTTGTCACAGCACTGTTAAGCTGTTGCATCATTTGTACTGTAGCACACAGGGAGCACTATGGAATTAATATATTTATTATTATATAATTAATATAATTTAAGAATTATTAATATAATTATTATTGTGAAAGGATTTGAACTGGTAGCTGACATAGAACCTGAAACAAACGTTATTAACATATAGTTAAAAAAAAGTCTATTATTTAACAACTAAGACATTGATAATATGCTGAGATGTGTAGTGAGTATGTATGGAAGGAGTCTCCAGTATCAGTGTTGTGTAAAAGCAAGTTTCAATCACAAGAACAGAAGACATTTCTTTTTGTTTACTGGATTTTGAGGACATGCCTTTATTTATTTATTTATTTATTTATTTATTTATTTATTCTGGAAGTTTGCAGACGTTATTTATTTATTTATTTATTTATTTAATTCTGGATTTTGCATATTTTATTTATTTATTTATTTATTTGTTTATTTATTTATTTATTTATTTATTTATTTTGGGTGTTGCAGACTTTATTTATTTATTTGTTTGTTTGTTTGTTTGTTTGTTTTTATTCTGGATTTTGCAGATTTTATTTATTTATTTATTTATTCATTCATTCATTTATTTTTATTCTGGATTTTGCAGATTTTTTAAACATTTCTTTCATTCTTTCTTTCTTTATTAACAGATGATTTTAGAGTCATCCAAAGTGGTTAGATTTGGAATTTATTTATTTATTTAAATTTTCCCATGAATTTTTTTTTTCCATGAATAATATATCATGTTTTAATTTAAGATTTCAGACATTTTTTTTAGAAAAGAAAAGAGCCTTTGAGCCTTTTCTATTGAGGACTGCTCAGGCTGTCTTTATTCACTCTTGGACTAAACCCTGACTGTAACTCCACTCGTTCTTCAGTTCTTCACTCGTTGCTTCTGCTTAAAACAAGAAGATCTACAACATCCCACATGATTAAATGTAACTAAAATGGGATAAAAAGTATCATGTGGTGTGATCTTTAGATCTATAGAAATACATTAGCCATGGATCTTATGGATGCTGTTTCTCTCACTCTACATAGAAAAGAGCGTTAAAAAGCCTAATTACACACTATATAAGCTGCTGAAAAATGTCTGTGCAAACGTAGCTTAGGTTCAAATTAATAAGGAAACTTGTCTGTAGAGCAGCTGGTGTAAACAAAGGCAAGATCAAACAAGGCGTGCGTGATCCCGTGGCTCAGAGGCACTTGTTTGCTATCACGTGTTTTTGGAGTGTCATTGCCAAACCGACAGGGCTACAGATGGGCAAAGCTGGCACCGGAGCCCCAGCCTGAAGCTTGCAGCCTGCCCCAGCCTACTTGTAAGAATGCCAAGCAGAGATTTTTAGATGAATGTCCCTAACCCTCTTTGTTGAAATTTTCACTGATGATGATAAAGATGGTCTTCGCTTCCTAACAGTGCAGCTTTGGTCCTGATCCTAATGGTTAAATTTACGACGAGCGTGACGAATTCTGACTGCTCCGCTCGGCGTCTTTAAAGAGGCGGTCAGAAAACAGCAGAGCGTCGTTAAGGCGTTTTTTTTTTTCAGCCCCAGCTTGAAGTTTGCTTATAGAACATTTATCATGGGCATCTGACACAGCTCACAAAGCAAAATGGAAATTTATGTGAATTTAATTTTGTTTGCATCCTCGTTTGCATATTGCAGATTTTTCCGGATAGTAACACATTAGTGCGTAATAAGAAACATGGTAACTTCTCACTCTCTTTGACAGCAGCTTGGAATGTGTGTACAAGGTGAGAAAGATGCACCCAAGGTGTTTTGAAGCTTCTTAGCTATGTAGTAGTTTAAAAATGTTTTCGTTTGTTCATTTGGTAGCTTTAACTCTACAGAGCCGTATTTTAAAGGCTGAGGTAAAACCTACACACTGCCGTCTTCACTCTATCTACCATTTTCCACATGCAGATGCTCCTAATTATCTACTGTTTCTCTGATTGGCATTGCGAGAACGGGAGACGTCTCGGCTCACGCCGCCGTCGGGATTGGAGCTCACGATCGACCGACGCTAAAATAAACGCTTTGAACTATACGTGGACGATCTGTAATTCCTAAATTATACACTGATTTATGTTCTGCATATTTTTATATACCTTCTATGCTAAAAAAAATAAATCAGTGGTAGCACCTCTCTGGCTTTCCATGTTTACTCAGGTGCCTTTAAACTGTAATCCTCATTAAAACACTTCAGATGAAACCCAAACCAGATGCTGTATCATTTACAAGTGAAGGGATATCCCTCCGCATTTCAGTATTAATTCCACCTCATTTGCATTCTCGCTCCTCGCTGTTTTGTTTTTTTTTAAACGTGGCCTAACAGCACACATCTTTTTCAGTCTAATTGCTAGCGACAGCGCTTTCGGCTGTGTGTTTTCACTCTAACGAAGTCACCTGCATGCTTACACAAACCCACATCACCTACTATATATGGAATATAGTTATACACATACAGTGTTTTTTTTTTTTTTTTTTTACAGATGTTGGAATAGGAATAGTGGAAACATTGAAGGACCGGTTTTTTTTTTTTTTTTTTTCTAACAATCCCTGCTTTACATGATCACATACACGATCCCTGATCACGATTACGCATCCCGGACATGCTTGGAGAAGTTCTGAAGTTGATATCAAGCTGTATTTCTTGCCTATTTTTAAGAAGAAGGCCACAGGTTTAAGATGCATCCTTTGATGCACGGCAAATCCTCTATTAATCCACATATTCGTGATTATAGAGACTGAAACATTAAAGTCTTATTCTATACAAATCCGCTGCGTTTATCACTTGAAACACAATGAAACAGAGGTCATCCCAGGCCATTCTGCTGCCTTTGAAAATTCAAACCTCTGTCCAGTTCCGTTTTAGCAGCAGAATTAAGTGAAGCCTGTCGTCTTTCATCTTTTTTTTTTTTTCTGCCGTCATCCCCATCCCACTGTCAGCTTTACAATTTGCCAGACCACTGAAGCTCAACCTTATGACCCCACTGACCCCAGCTTGGCTTTAATATCTGGGCTAAGCCAGGGGTAAATCCAGCCACCTTCTTTTCCACCTCTGTTCCCGCTGCTGAGCCCGAAAGCCGGGATAAAAGCTTTTTCTCATTTTATCGAGATAATCTGAGAAATAATCACCCACTCCACTCATTTAGCAAAGTAGGAGAACTGATGGCTATGCTTATTGGATCATTATTGGACAATCCGTTATTGTCTTCCAGTTTCATTTGGCAGAGAAAAAACAGTCATCTGAGAAACAGGGAAACACCATCAGTGCTCAGATTTTAATTGACTCTTGATTGACTTTAGATAGTTCTGATTAACTTTCAAATGATTCAAGGCTCTCAAGCCCAGAATGGATGGTGTTTTCGAAGAAGACGACACCGACGACATTGTCTCCCGTGTGCTGCAGTTAAGTAGTTGACCTATCGGGGATGAGCATGTGAGTGAGGGGATGATAGACAGCTACGAAATCTACTCACACGTAATGGTGACGGATGCGTGACCCTCGTCCCCTAGTAGTGGGTTGGTCAGTCTGCAGCTGTAGGTGCTGTTCGGTTCGAGGACCACCGTCAAGACGCTCCTGATTGTGAAAAGACCCTGCTCGTTGGCTACGGTTGAGATGGTGACATTCTCTGTCAGGTTTTGCCCGCTCCCATCCTGCCATAGCACCTGGGCCTCGGGGTAGCCGCCGTACGCCAGGCAGGTCAGTTGTACCACATCGCCTGGCTTAGGGTCGGTGTCGGTTTCCCAGGTCACTGAAGGTTTGGAGTAGGGGGCTGAAAAGACACAAAGATAAATTATAAACTCGGAATAGTACACAAGAACGAAACATCCACATATGACGTGACATTGTTAAATAGGATTTTATTTTCCCAAGCTACAAGTGACACTTTCTATCCAGTGCTAATTCAAACTAAGTCATGTTCAAGGTGGGAACAAAATTCGATTAAAATTTGACGGCTTGTGGAAGAAAAAAGTAAAAATAAAATAAAACTAAAAAGATAATAAAATTAAAAATGTGAAATAAAAAAATGTTACAACAATAAATAGAAACCAAAATATCAGTACAAGCAAAAAGGAAAAATACATAAAAAAATATAAAACAAATATTTCAGTATTGTTGATATGGAATTGTTGGCAAGTATATCGAAGGGCATCGGGAACTGCAGGACCTGTGATACTCTTACTGGTGTGCATTCTATTGGTGGTATTATACTTGTGTTTTTTATTTAACTTTATTTTATGGGTAACATGTCTGTCGGTATTTTTGTTTTTCATCCAAAATTGCAAAAAATATATAGCAATAGAAAAAGTAAACAAACATTCATTCATTCATTCATTCATCTTCTACCGCTTATCCGAACTACCTCGGGTCACGGGGAGCCTGTGCCTATCTCAGGCGTCATCGGGCATCAAGGCAGGATACACCCTGGACGGAGTGCCAACCCATCACAGGGCACACACACACTCTCGTTCACTCACACAATCACACACTAGGGACAATTTTCCAGAGATGCCAATCAACCTACCATGCATGTCTTTGGACCGGGGGAGGAAACCGGAGTACCCAGAGGAAACCCCCGAGGCACGGGGAGAACATGCAAACTCCACACACACAAGGCGGAGGCGGGAATCGAACCCCAAACCCTGGAGGTGTGAGGCGAACGTGCTAACCACTAAGCCACCGTGCCCCCCCAAACAATATATAAATAAAAATAATTAAAAGACAAGATAGCTGATTATCCTTATTTCAGCTCAGGATTGTAGGTATTAAAAAAAATTAAGATATTAAAGACGAATTCTTTTGCATTTCTCTGCAGTAGTAGAACTTTTTTTTGAAACAAATCAAAACAAGCAAAACAGACTTGAGGAAAATATTGTAAGTGATCATTATACTCAGCATGATCAATTCAAAAATACACCCCCCAGGTTTGAGGAATCTTGTCTCCTGGTGACTTCTGAGTTCACGGCTGTAAGATGAGGAGCGTGGAGATAGGCCTGGTGTGTTTCACCCTGCGAACAGCTTGACACATCTGCTATTAAAGTCTTAATTGCATTCTGGAAGCTTTGCATAACATACAGCTATGTGTCTCAACATCAGATGGAACCATTAGCTGACACACGTTTCTCTTTCCGTGTCCTGGAGGAACCTTTATTGTACATTTTTTGCTCTATCTCACAGTTTAAATGGGCCATGGGGAAATCTGTGCAGGTGAGAAGGTTCAGTTCTCTCATGTGGAGAAACACCAGCGCTGTTTCAGCTGAAGTCCCAGAGCCAATCAGTGCCCAGCAAACAAAAAAGCCCTCCTCTTTGGTACAAGGGAAACAAATGCAATCAAGATGCACCTAGGTTCAATGGAAATACGATGGGTGATGGCAGAGGGGCCAAAACCCACGGCAACGTCCGTTTGACTGACACGCGGATCTCTAAATATAATACTGTCTGCAAATCTCAAGCGCAGCGTCCGTCAATTCATCATCGCCGGAAATAAGGCATGATTGTTTTTCCTCCAGCCTTGCCAGGTGCAGAAAAGCATTTCTGAGCATTAACATCGCTTAATGAGATGTGTCTTCGGAAATGAAAAGAGCGCTTTGAAGAGCACAAGAGAAACTGAAGGAGAGAGCCGAGCGACAGGGGCAGAGAGACAGCCAGCAGATGCATTTGACAGGGAATGACAATATAACATGCAAAGTGCCAGTGCACTTAGCTATAAGAACAAGAGCATATATACAAATATTAATACATGTACATATACATATATATAACTGGGGGCACGGTGGCTTAGTGGTTAGCACATTTGCCTCACAGGGTTGGGGGTTCGATTCCCGCCTCCGCCTTGTGTGTGTGGAGTTTGCATGTTCTCCCCGTGCCTCGGGGGTTTTCTCCGGGTACTCCGGTTTCCTCCCCCGGTCCAAAGACATGCATGGTAGGTTGATTGGCATCTCTGGAAAATTGTCCGTAGTGTGTGTGATTGCGTGAGTGAATGACAGAGTGTGTGTGTGCCCTGCGATGGGTTGGTACTCCGTCCAGGGTGTATCCTGCCTTGATGCCCGATGACGCCTGAGATAGGCACAGGCTCCCCGTGACCCGAGGTAGTTCGGATAAGCGGTAGAAAGTGAGTGAATGAATGAATATATATAACTTACAAATAAAATTGCCTCAAAAAGTGGTCAACTTCAGGTTGTTGATCCAGGGTTAACTGCTAACGCCAGGTTATCGACTGGTGCTAGATTTAAGATCTGATGACGTATGAAGGACAACAAAAGCTCCCTGGCTTTTTAGGGCATCCTATAACAGCAGTGTCTTTTTCATTTGTGGACAAAACGAGAACTATAGGAATTTAAAAGGCCCGAACTCTGACACCCCAACAGTCCAGGATGAAGGTGACATCATTACTTTTGGAAAACCAAATCATTCCTTGGTCTTGGTCACAAGGAATCTTTTGGTGGTGGGGGTTGTGGCTGGAAGAGGTAGTTGTGGTGGCTCAGTACTTAAGGCTTTATTAAAAGCTCAGTGTTATTATAATTGCATGATTGCATGACAACAATCCTCAATTTGTCAGATTGTATATTTATAATCACTCCCTCCAGCGTAACGCAAATGAGGATGAGGTTCACTTTGAGTCTGGTTCCTCTCAAGGTTTCTTCCTCTTCCATCTAAGGGAGTTTTTCCTCACCGCAGTCGCCTCAGTCACCTCAGGCTTGTTCATCGGGAATAAATACAAACACATTTAATTATAAGTCTAATATTAATCTTGAATTTTTTATATTATGTTAATCTTTGTATAATAAACTTTTTGTACATATATTTGAACCTATATGTTCTGTAAACAGTGTTGTAATGTAACGGAGTACAAATACTTCGTTACTGTACTTAAGTAGAAATGTCACGTATCTGTACTTTACTTCGCTATTTAAATTTATGTCAACTTTCACTTTTACTTCACTACATTTCCTAGTTAAACTGTATACTTTTACTCCGCTATATTTCCACTAAGCATCTTCGTTACTCGTTACTACAAAATAAAATCAGAAGAAATGTGTGCGACTGCAATAAGGGAGGTTTGGCGAATCACTGCTCCTAGATTGCATTACGCAGCTCTGCACGCTCTATTTCAGCGTAATGTTACCAAAAGGAGGCGGAAGCACAACTGAAACCGCCATGGAAGCACCTACTGAAGGACCTCCCGTTATCGTAGACGACCACCCCGATGATAGTGGTGAACTCGGTGAAGAAGATAACGTTATACACCCGTGGCCGTATTTGCAAGAAATGTTTCTGTACGTTGGAATGAAATATTCTTCCTACCGGATGAAGTGCCTCTTATGCCTACCAAAAATCACTGAAATTTTACTTTTACTTCAAATACTTCATTCATTCATCTTCTACCGCTTATCCAAACTACCTCGGGTCACGGGGAGCCTGTGCCTATCTCAGGCGTCATCGGGCATCAAGGCAGGATACACCCTGGACAGAGTGCCAACCCATCACAGAGCACACACACACACTCATTCACTCACGCAATCACACACTATGGACAATTTTTCCGAGATGCCAATCAACCTACCATGCATGTCTTTGGAACGGGGAAGGAAACCGGAGTACGTGGAGGAAACCCCCGAGGCACAGGGAGAACATGCAAACTCCACACACACAAGGTGGAGGCGGGAATCGAACCCCAACCCTGGAGGTGTGAGGCAAACGTGCTAACCACTAAGCCACCGTGCCCCCACTTCAAATACTTAAGTACATTAAATATCAGAAAATGACTTTTGATACTAAAGTACAGTATATATCAGATACTTTAAGACTTTTACTTGAGTAATATTCTAAAAGGTAACTTTCACTTCTACCAAAGTCTTTTTCTAGTACGACACTTGTATTTTCACTCAAGTATTGCTTTCTGGTACTTTATACAACACTGTCTGTAAAGCTGCTTTGAGACAATGTCCATTGTTAAAACAGCTATACAAACAAAAGTGAATTGAATTGAATGAATCATGATGAAGTTTACGCTACATCCACATTTCCAGCTGAACGTGACTTAAGGATGTATAAAATATAAAGGCTCAGCATAATGGAACAGAGATGATGAAAATTTTTCTGGCCTCCGTAATTACCGGATTTGTTGAGAACTTTTGGGATTATCTGGAACAGCATGTAACATCAACACCAAATTACCGCCAAGGACTGAATGCCATCGCATGCAGTCAGTAAAAGAGTGGGCGAAAACTGACAGGAACTGTCTCAAGATGCTGGTGGCAAGCTGACAGGAATGGTGCTGATATTAAGGTGAGGAGAACCATAAGCAAGTATTGACAATCAGACCTTTTTTTTTATTTTATTTATTTATTTTTTTACTTTGGCTTCCCAATCATCTCCGCGTCTTTATTCAGACGTCCTATTACAGTTGTTGTTGTCCTTCAGCTGCTCCCTGTTCGGGGTCACTATAAGACAATCCACAGATTTTGATTTGCCACAGGTTTTACAGCAGACGCCCTTTCCGACACAACCCTCGCATTGGGACCGGCACTGAGAGTTGAATTATCAGTGGCTGGGTTGGTTCAATATCCTGGGAATCAAACCCGGGCCACAGTAGCGACAGCATAGGATCATGCTGCTGGACCACCAGGGAGACTTATACGATACTACAGTGATACTACAGTTCAATAACTCTTAAACCCAAATCTAGATAAAAGTAAACCTAAAAGAATAAATGTAAAACAGAACTCTCTGTCTCTCTTTGTCAAATAACAGAATGGGGGAAAAATATATGATGTCAGTGACTTTGACCGTGACATGGTTACTGGTGCCAGACGGCAGCTTTGAGTATTTCAGAAACTGCTGATGTCCTGGGATTTTCACACACGGCGACGGTCTCTAAAGTTTACACAGATTGATGGGGAAAAAAAAAACGCATCCAGTGAGTGTCAGTCTTGTTCAGAGAGGACAGAGAAGAATAGATGTGAGTGCTTGAAGATGAAGTGTAATAAGCACACTTTACAAGCATGTCGAGCAGAAAAACATCTCTGAATAAAACCACAAGGTGGATGAGCGTCAATGGAAGAAGGTGTGATCAGATCACAAGACTGGACAAACATTGGCTGGTCTTAGATTTAAAGATTTCTATATCAAAATAGTGGGGGCACGGTGGCTTAGTGGTTAGCACGTTCACCTCACACCTCCAGGGTTGGGGGTTCGATTCCCGCCTCCGCCTTGTGTGTGTGGAGTTTGCATGTTCTCCCCGTGCCTCGGGGGTTTCCTCCGGGTACTCCGGTTTCCTCCCCTGGTCCAAAGACATGCATGGTAGGTTGATTGGAATCTTTGGAAAATTGTCCATAGTGCGTGAGTGAATGAGAGTGTGTGTGTGTGCCCTGCGATGGGTTGGCACTCCGTCCAGGGTGTATCCTGCCTTGATGCCCGATGACGCCTGAGATAGGCACAGGCTCCCCGTGACCCGAGGTAGTTCGGAAAAGCGGTAGAAAATGAATGAATGAATGAATGAATATCAAAATAACTGTATTTATTTTTTTCTCACCTGCCACCTGCATGAACATGGAATCCTTGCTGTACGTGTCCACTTTAACGAAGCACGTGTAGCTGCCCTCGTCTGCCACTCGGACTCTCCTCAGGAGCAGCGACACATTACCGGATGCTAACTCTGCAGCAAACAGGCTAGTCCTGTTTGTGAACCGCTCGTCCTGATCGACGAAGCGGTCCTGCTTGTCATAGTAAGCGTGCACGCTCCTCTGAGTGTCAGCCAGCTGCCAGAACACGCTCAGCTCGGACAGGTTAAAATTCTTAGCCCCGGAGAACGTGCAGTTGAGGATGGCGTCTGTCCCGTAAAGCACCACCACTGGGAAATCAGGCACGTGCACATCCAGAGCTACAGAGAGAAAGAAGAGAAGAGAAAAGAGAATACAAGTTTAATAAGGCTAATTACTGGAACATCAAAGTCACAACATCAATGTTTTGCATTACCATCATGAGGAATTTTTCTGATGTCCTGTATTAGAACATGAATAATTATCAAAAGGGCTTGTCTGTAGACAGGCTTTGATATATCTGAAAAAAAAAAGCATCAGCACTTCTATGGAACAACGTGAAATTCCCAATTAGGCTGCTTCCGTGATCCGACATCTGAAGCTACATCACTCACGTGTTATATGCAAACGGACTGGCGAGGTCATTTAAAGTACACACACACACACACACACAGATACACACACATTTCTTCAGTGACTGTGACTAACATTCCATCATAAATAATAAGGCCCAGAATAACATTCTGCCCCCTATTAGTCACAGCTATCGTTTTGTTCTTCAGGCCAAATCTCCAAACCAAAAAAGAGGCCAAACAATCATCCGATCACATGCCGAGTGCTGTCTGAAGTGTGAGCTGAGATCTAAAGGTTTTTAAACAGGCCACTCATATTTCAGCGGCTGTCAACGAGTCTCAGCCTCAGATGCTTGTTATGATTATTACTACTTATTAGTACAGACTTCTGCTGTTATTAGTACACACACCAAAAAAATGCAATCTTACTGCCAAGTTTATGTCTTTAAAAATGATTCATGAGTTTGAAAAAAGTGAGTTACGAGTAAGCAAGATCATTTCGTATACTTATTAAAGAACGTGTCATTTTTTTATCCATTTAGAGTTACATTTACTGTTGGAAAACATTGGTGAAACAGGATAGTGCATAGTGACATGACATACAGCTAAGTACGGTGACCCATACTGCATTTAACCCATCCAAAGTGCACACACACATCAGTGAACACACACACACCGTGAACACACACCCGGAGCAGTGGGCAGCCATTTATGCTGCGGCGCTCGGGGAGCAATTGGGGGGGTTCGGTGCCTCAAGGGCACCTCAGTCGTGGCCGGCCCAAGACTCGAACCCACAACCTTAGGGTTAGGAGTCAAACACTCTCTAACCATTAGGCCACAACTGCCCCCGTTAGTTAGTTATGCTCCAGCCCCTCTTGTTTCTCTCTCTTGAGGGTAATAAGAGAAAAAAAAGGAAAGATTGCAGCTTGAAATCACAAATCTCTCAGACTCCATTATTCCTTAAACCTGAAATAACAGGAAACACTTTACAGAAAGCTTCAGAGTTAAAGGACCAAACTGTATGTTTTTCTTTGTTTGATTAAATTCTTAATCAGTTTATGAGACTATTATTATTCTTATGATTATTATTGAACCAACTGCCATACAAGTCCCTGTAAATTGGCTATAAATATAGAAACAATAATGCATTAACACAATCCTGATATGTGCCCTGCATCCAGTATTAATAAAATAATAAATTGCTCAAACGTCCAGACTTGTATGAGAAATATCAAAGAAGGAGTTAAGTCCCGACGTCTTATAGAAGCAAAATCATAAATGTTTGCTGAACAAATGTCCATTGTGTAATGGAAAGTGTGATCTATCAGTGAGGCCTGCTAGCTAGCGTGCGCTAGGGAGCAGTGTGGAGTGTGTGACTCGGTGGGAGAAGAGCGTTTGACGTCATGGAAAGTTAAGTTCTCGAGGATCGCTGCGCTCGTCGCTGGGTCTGGAGCAGCAGGATGCTCTCTCAAACTGATTACTGACGCTTCAATCAGCTCCAATCTGTTTGCTTACAGGGGGGCAGACGTGCCTCTGACGTGGGGATCTTCAAGCGGACATACGTGCGTCGAAGGAATTACGCATACTTAAACAACAAATGCGACACACACACACACATTATATATATATATATATATATATATATATATATATATATAATGTATGTATATATATATATATATAAAACACACACACACACACACAGGAGATCAAAATTAGAGAACAATTTATGAACAATTCTGAAATAATGTCATCTTCACTGCTCAACAGTTGAAGGAGTTTTTGTCCTGTCTATACCATGCTACCAGAACACCTTTTCCACAAAATAACTAAGGCATTTCAACAAAAACCATTATTTTGCAGAATATATATATATATATATATATATATATATATATACATATATATATATATATATATATATATATATATATATATATATCATTTTCATTTTCTACCGCTTATCCGAACTACCTCGGGTCACGGGGAGCCTGTGCCTATCTCAGGCGTCATTGGGCATCAAGGCAGGATACACCCTGGACGGAGTGCCAACCCATCGCAGGGCACACACACACACTCCCATTCACTCACGCAATCACACACTACGGACAATTTTCCAGAGATGCCAATCAACCTACCATGCATGTCTTTGGACCGGGGAGGAAACCGGAGTACCCGGAGGAAACCCCTGAGGCACGGGGAGAACATGCAAACTCCACACACACAAGGCGGAGGTGGGAATCAAACCCCCAACCCTGGAGGTGTGAGACGAACGTGCTAATCACTAAGCCACCGTGCCCCCTATATATATATATGTGTGTGTGTGTGTGTGTGTGTGTATATGCTGTATATATACGTATTGCATGTATAGTTTTCATTCTGAGAGGAGATTTTTTTTATTTAAAAAAAAAAGCCACGGCATGACTCCGTTTTCTTGGACACGCGTGTCCAACAAAACACCACACCGAAGCTAAAAGCCATTCAAATGAACTTGAAATCCTCCTTCAAACATTTTTAAATATGATTCTAAAATAAGGCTGGAGTAAAAGCAGGGATTAAGAGTGCTGTATGGGTCTGGGGACCATCGAAATACCAGAGATGATTGATCCAGGAGTGCTCTTTTGAGAGGAACATGAGAAAAGGACAGTGTGTATGTATAAAGAGAGTAAGAGGATGGAGTGAGTGATCTGTCTAGTTAATAATGCTGGATGAAGGATAAATGGAAGACAGAGATAGAGAGCGAGGTATAAATATATATACACTGCTTTCTGTCTCGGTTATTTAACCCTGTAAAATGGCTAACCTCCAACTCTCAACTTTCTGTTTTTAGCTTTCTCTTTTTAAAAAGAATCAATGACTCTCACCACTCTTCTCTTTCTTCCCATCATCTCGTTATCTGGTCATTTTTACTGGGTTCCATTATTTCAGCGTCTCAGTTTTCTAGATCACATCACTGGTATCAATTGGTAATAAAGTGGTGTGTAAATGTTTGCATCAAACAAGAAATAACCACGAGATTTGCTCAGGTTTCAGTAACACTGAGTGCCTCCTAACATTTCTTTATCCTGTTATATAAGTGTCGTACAAAACCAGTCCACCAACCGCAGAGTTTTGGGGATGGATAAAGGGGGAAACTGAAGAGTAGACGAATGCGTTGAACTCGTGGAGTCAAAAAAGGATAACTCCACCCCATCAATTAAATTCTATTTTCTTTGTATAGAGTTTTTAACAATGTTTTTTTTTTTTTTTTTTTATCTCTAATGAATAAGCCAGGGGCAAAAGTGGTAGAAGTCCCTGAGAGGAAGTTCCTTGACTCAAACAATAACCTTATCTTCATCTAGGTGACACTGGTCCTCAAGAAGTTCTTCTGCTTAACAAGTCCGGTCCTTCTTGTTAATAATTTTAATACGTGAACTCTCATTAAAATTCATATTTCAAATGTTAAGAATATTTTTGAAGAAAAACTATTTTAGATATTTGAACTTTCTTTAAGGGGGGCACGGTGGCTTAGTGGTTAGCACGTTCGCCTCACACCTCCAGGGTCGGGGTTCGATTCCCGCCTCCGCCTTGTGTGTGTGGAGTTTGCATGTTCTCCCCGTGCCTCGGGGGTTTCCTCCGGGTACTCCGGTTTCCTCCCCCGGTCCAAAGACATGCATGGTAGGTTGACTGGCAGCTCTGGAAAATTGTTCGTAGTGTGTGATTACATGAGTGAATGAGAGTGTGTGTGCCCTGTGATGGGTTGGCACTCCGTCCAGGGTGTATCCTGCCTTGATGCCCGATGACACCTGAGATAGGCACAGGCTCCCCGTGACCCGAGGTAGTTCAGATAAGCGGTAGAAAATGAATGAATGAATGAATGAATGAACTTTCTTTAACAGTCATCCTGATTAACATCAAGTAGGTTCATGTGCTAGTTTCAATGATTCTGTGCTAATTCCATAGTAATCCTACTAATGTTCAAACACTCTCTTTCTACAGATCTTCATACACTTGTTCTAGAAACCTTCAAATGCAAAAACTTTTCTAAAAATCTTCAAAAACTCCTTTAACAAGCCTTAAACACTCGTTCTACAAACCTTCAAACACTAGCTCTAGAGATATAATGCTAACAAGAATCTTGAGTAGACGTACAGCCAAACCCACATACTGAAAAAAGGAACCGTATGGTTCAGAGATTAAGATCTGTTATCTGTGTTCTGAATAACATTTTTGTATTTACTTACATTCTTATAAAGGTTTGCAAAATCTCCGAACCTAGAAGCCTAACCCAACTTTGTATTTATCCCTAAATCTTTCCCTTTGGCCAGTGGGAAAGATTTTAAAATCCAAAATCGCTGCCCTTCCCTGATCAGTGCTCTCTTTTTCAATCTCTCTAGTTTGCTCTTCCATCCTATCCATCTATCTGTCTCGCTTCCCCCGTCTATCCCTATCTGTCTCTCTACAGTTCAATAGCGCTGCTTTCCTATCTCAAACTTTAATAACATGAGCTGCAAGGCATCGAGGTTCAATGCACTCTGTTCAATAAATGGACGGGGGTCTGACGTCCCTGTTCCTAATATACACACAGTGTTTAGGTTGATACAAGACCCGTGCAGCAAACACACACACACACACAGATGCGCTTAGAGCTTCAAACGACATCGTTCGATATCATTGGAAAACACAGGGCTCGCTATCTACCTGCAGAGAAACATGCACGTTCGTTTTAAAGTGCTCGATAAGTGAGCGGAGCGCTATCGGGGCCTCCATCAGGCTGCGGCTCGGGCGACTCTCAGCCGACACTCTGCCGTCAGTGTCCACGGGGTTTGGAGAACATCTCGTTAAAGCTGCACTTGCAAGTATGCAGCAGTTTATTTTTAGAGATTGGAAAATCAGTTACCGACACAAACACATTCACACATACACACTTTTTTTTTATAAGTGCCTGTGTTTTCTATATTATATATTTCATTTCTTACAAGTGTTCACAGGCAGGAATTCAATACGGCATACTTTGAGCTGAAATTGGGAAAATGTGGTGTTGCAGATGGGGGGCACGGTGGCTTAGTGGTTAGCACGTTCGCCTCACACCTCCAGGGTCGGGGTTCGATTCCCGCCTCCACCTTGTGTGTGTGGAGTTTGCATGTTCTCCCCGTGCCTCGGGGGTTTCCTCCGGGTACTCCGGTTTCCTCCCCCGGTCCAAAGACATGCATGGTAGGTTGATTGGCATCTCTGGAAAATTGTCCCTAGTGTGTGATTGCGTGAGTGAATGAGTGTGTGTGTGTGCCCTGCGATGGGTTGGCACTCCGTCCAGGGTGTATCCTGCCTTGATGCCCGATGACGCCTGAGATAGGCACAGGCTCCCCGTGACCCGAGGTAGTTCGGATAAGCGGTAGAAGATGAATGAATGAATGAATGGTGTTGCAGATGCGCCCTCTGGTGGACGCAAAGAAGAACTTCGACGTCATTTTTAAAATATTTTCACAGCAATTTCTATGTTGAATGCTAAAAAATAAGAAGTCTAGGAAAATGTCTGCTTATGATTTAAAAGCAAGTTCCAGTAGCGTGTCTTCTGGATGTTGTCTTCTTCTTCTGGAAACAGGATGTTGACCCCTTCTTCTCCTCTCAACCTGACACCTCTTCCTGTCAGGGTCTGGTCATGTTTAAAATCATTCTCTCTATCCAGCTGCACTACTTTACTCTTCGTTCTGTCCGTACCTTCATGTGAACCCTTTGCATTTCCTTCTTATTCTTCTGTGTAAGTAAAATGTCCACATTTGTGGCACAGAACTGATGATTTCTAAAATCTGATTGGTCAAAAGATGTTGAATCATTTTCAAGATTGTTAAATATATATAATTTCCTCATTTTAATACATTAGTCTTTCTAGATTACATACGTAGGGACTTAAGTAAAGAGTTTATTTAACAGGTTTTGGAAGGAGTCTCCAGTGATAGCATTTTCTGTAACTTGAGGTTTTCTGACACATCTATATCTTTGGGTTTGAGGACTTGGTAACATGATAGTTTTATTTATTTATTTATTTATTGCATTATTAAGTTCAAGAGAAAGAAAGAAAGAAAGAAAGAAAGAAAGAAAGAAAGAAAGAAAGAAAGATTAAATAAATAAATAAATCTTGGGATTTAAATAAGTCTTGGGATTAACAATAACAGGAGCTAAGGAAGCTATAACCAGATAAATAAATTATGCTGCATTATTTGTTAATAAATAAAATAATTCTAATTAAAACTGTTTCGGTGTAAAAAAAAAAAAAAAAAAAAAAAAAATTAAAAAAAAAAAAAAAAAAAAAAAGGACCTGCTTTTATTAAAAAAATGAATTAAATTTCACACGACAACATCATATATTGCTATCATATTATTCCTGACTTCCACACTTCTTTGCTTCTTTCTCTCCATCCTCATTTCTCTCTTTTTCCTCACAATCTCCTTCTCTGCTCGAGGACACGTACCTCAGTGCCTGATTAGCAGATTCCTGATCAGTCACTTATTTCACGGCTAAAGCCAGTGATCCTGCTTTAATTACTTGCCAGAATAATAATAATACTGCTGTAAGCCTTACTAATCTTCTGAGTAGGATCTAAAATAAAAAAGCTTTCACGAGGCCTTCATGATGCCAGCGAGAAAAACAGATCGTTTAACTTTAGCGCTGAATCAGTGCACGCTGCTGTCAGCTGCTTCAGACACGATTCTGCAGCTGTGTTATGGTATACTCTTTTTTTTTTTTTCCGAATTCCTTCTGGAAATCCGCTTTCAATAAAATAACCCAGCTGCCAGTCCTGGGCCTGGAGGTTTAACACACCTGATTCGACTCCAAAGCTAATTACTGAGGTATTCATGAGCTAAATTTAGCTTGTCATGCTGGGCCACACTGCAACAATTATACAATCCTCATCAGTGTTATGAAAAAAAAGTGAGATCCCTGTATCCTGGCCGAGATTTCTCCGAATAACACACCTCACACACAGTAAATTTCTAGAGTTGAATAATTTGGAGTTAGACATGAACTTGTCTTCATAAAGAAGTTAGAATTCGGGCGTTTTTTTTTTTTTTCTAACTGTGTCTATGGTTACTATAAGGCGGTGTAATATTTTGGTGTTCATGCACCTTGTGATGAAAAGCCTGATTAAACCTCCTCTGGTGTTGTTTGGTCTACATCTTTCCTCCAAACAACTGCATTATCTTGGACTTTGTTGTGAGGAAGATAAAAGTGACATTTTACTTTATTCAATTATTTGTTGTCATGAGAGATTTTCAGAGAATACTGATTTTGTTTGGAAGTAGGGGGCACGGTGGCTTAGTGGTTAGCACGTTCGCCTCACACCTCCAGTGTTGGGGGTTTGATTCCCGCCTCCACCTTGTGTGTGTGGAGTTTGCATGTTCTCCCCGTGCCTCGGGGGTTTCCTCCCCCGGTCCAAAGACATGCATGGTAGGTTGATTGGCATCTCTGGAAAATTGTCCGTAGTGTGTGAGTGCGTGAGTGAATGAGAGTGTGTGTGTGTGCCCTGCGATGGGTTGGCATTCCGTCCAGGGTGTATCCTGCCTTGATGCCCGATGACGCCTGAGACACAGGCTCCCCGTGACCCGAGATAGTTTGGATAAGCGGTAGAAAATGAGTGAGTGAGTGGTGTTTGGAAGTAGTAGCTGGACCACTTTGGTCCACAAATGAACCACTAATCAAAACCTTTATTTTATTATATTTTCTATATTTTTCTTATCTTCTTCTTCTTCTACTTTCAGCTTTTCCCGTTAGGGGTCTCCACGGCGAATCATCTGTTTCCACCTAATTCTATCCTCGCCATCCTCTGCTCATCCCGTCCTTAATTTCCTTCATGTTCTCATTAACACATCCATACATGTATATCTCCTCTTTGTCCTTCCTCTTGACCTCTTACCTGGCAGCTCCATCTCCAACATCCTTCTACCAATATAACCATCTCTCTCCTCTGTACATGTCCAAACCATCTCAATCTAGCCTCTCTGTCCTTGTCCCCAAAACAGCCAACCTGAGCTGTCCCTCTGATGTGCTCGTTCCTAATCCTGTCCATCCTCGTCACTCCTAAATAGAACCTCAACATCCTCATCTCTGCTACCTCCATCTCTGCCTCATGTCTTTTCCTCACTTCTACAGTCTCTAACCCATACAGCAGAGCTGCTCTCACTACTGTCTTCTACACCTTTCCTTTGATTCTTGCTGACACTTTTATTATATTTTCTTATCCACTTTGATATATTCTTTGAATATATTTATTACCTCTTATATTGTATTCACCGGGGCCTTAATTTTATTCCTTTATTTTGTTGGCAATTGTTGTTTTTTTTTAAATCAAGTACAGTCGTACAAACATTTTATTACACTTATATTATTGTGTATGTGGCAAATAACATTTAAATTATATAATCTTATAATTATATAATATTATTTAAATAATATAATCAGAAGGTTGTGAGTTTGAATCCCAGGTCCATCAAGCTGCCTCTCTGGGGCCCCTGAGCAAGGCCCTTAAGTTGTATAAATGTCAGTCGCTCTGGATGAAGGTGTGTACCAAATGCTGTAAATGTATTTGTGTTATTTTGTGTTTGCCTACAACTATTTTTGTATTTTAGGAAATGCCTATTGTTGGAATAAACTCTATTTTGGGACTTAAATTTGACTCTATAACTTAGTAGACTTTAGTAGAATAAGTTAGTAGAATCCACAGGAGTTTAGTTTTAATTCCTGAATAGAGCTGAAAAAATCAACTCCCAGAAAAAAGTTCATTTAACTTTGTGCTTTTATATATTCCAGGGTCACATATACACTCAAATGTAGTTGGAATAAACTCACAGAGAGTTTCAGTTAGTTATCTATCGGTGGTTATTGGTTTGATCTCACAGAGAGTTTCAGTTAGTTATCTATCGGTGGTTATTGGTTTGATCTCACAGAGAGTTTCAGTTAGTTATCTATCGGTGGTTATTGGTTTGATCTCACAGAGAGTTTCAGTTAGTTATCTATCGGTGGTTATTGGTTTGATCTCACAGAGAGTTTCAGTTAGTTATCTATTGGTGGTTATTGGTTTGATCTCACAGAGAGTTTCAGTTAGTTATCTATCGGTGGTTATTGGTTTGATCTCACAGAGAGTTTCAGTTAGTTATCTATCGGTGGTTATTGGTTTGATCTCACAGAGAGTTTCAGTTAGTTATCTATCGGTGGTTATTGGTTTGATCTCACAGAGAGTTTCAGTTAGTTATCTATCGGTGGTTATTGGTTTGATCTCACAGAGAGTTTCAGTTAGTTATCTATCGGTGGTTATTGGTTTGATCTCACAGAGAGTGGAGATTAAGAAAACATTTTATTTAACAAAGATATGTGACTGACATTGTTAGATGTAGCAGTAGGTAAGTTTACATCCAGGACAGAGGTTTGAAATTTGTGGTTTTTCTGTACATAAGTTGCAGAAGAGGGTTTAGTTGCTTTTATTTTTTATAAGATAAGATTATAACCTTAATATTTTGAAAAAGGCACAAGTTCAAACTCCAAGAGATCGAGACTGACTGCGCTCTCTCTCTCTCTCTTGCTATCTCGCTCTCTCTTTCTCTCTCTCTCTCTCTCTCTCTCTCTCTCTCTCTCTCTCTCTCTCTCTCTCACTATCGCTCTCTTTCTCTCTCACTCTCTCTCTTTCTCTTACTCGCTCTCTCTTTCTCTCTCTCGCTCTCTTTCTTTCTTGCTCTCTCTCGCTATCTCTCTCTCTTTCTCTCTCTCTCTCTCTATCGCTCTCTCTTTCTCTCTCTCTCTCTCACTATCGCACTCTCTTTCTCTTACTTGCTCTCTCTCACTATCTCTCTCTCTCTCGCTATCTCTCTCTTTCTCTCTCTCTCTTTTTCTCTCTCTCTCACTATCGCTCTCTCTTTCTCACTCTCTCTCTTTCTCTTTCTTGCTCTCTCTCTTTCTCTCTCGCTCTCTTTCTTTCTTGCTCTCTCTCGCTATCTCTCTCTCTCTCTCTCTCTCGCTATCTCTCTCTCTCGCTATCACTCTCTCTCTCTCTCACTATCGCACTCTCTTTCTCTTACTCGCTCTCTCTTTCTCTCTCTCTCTCTCTCTCTCTCTCTCTCTCTGCTATCAATCAAAGTGACACTAGCCAATCATGAGTGGCTGTGAGCACATGTATGCTGAAGGGGGCAGATAGCATTTTCCTCCATGTCTACTCCCCATGATGCCCTTTGACATAGACATCGTTGGCTGTCTTCTTGTGTCTGGTAGCTGATACTGTAAGGAAAACTAACTGGCCAAGACAAAATTCAGGAGAAAACCAGACAGAGACAAAGTAAAAGGAGTCAAGGATCAAACTATTTACTGTACCTGAAAAACAAGAACAAGATGATCTACAGCATAAAATGTATCAATATATGGTTAAAAAGTCATACAACAATAAATTACAAAATTTTATTATTTTAGTATGGAATTTTTTTTATTTTAGTATATGAGTTTCTCAGCATTGTGTCTGTCTTCTCGATGTAGAAGTTATCAGCATGGAAGCATGTATTGGGACAAAAACAAGATGACTGAAGCACTTCCTTCTCCGGGTTCAAGTGCTTGTGAATAGACGTGATTTATATAATGTATATAAAGCAGTTTGCTCTCTCTCTCTCTCTCTCTCTCTCTCTCTCTCTCTCTCTCTCTCTCTCTCTGACAGTGACTTTATCAGATTCCCTGTGCTGAGCTCGTACTCCTCAATAAGCCATCTATGAGCTCAGACTCGCAATGATAGCACGACTGGCTGAAAAGCTGACTGAGATAAGAAAATAGCTCTTACAGAATAGCAACACATACAGCTGTGCAAGTGCATGAGAAAAGGAAAGAAAGAGGGATTGAATTTGAACAGATGAAGACAGAAACATACAAACAAGAAGTTTGATGAATGTTCAATTTAATGTGGCTAAATCTCAAATAAGTTAAGGACATCTAATGAAATATAACTTGTGTGTTTCCTGGGCCAATTGTTCTAACGTCTTCCAACAGCTGCACTACATGACCAAATGTAGGTGCACTTGTGTAGGACCATTACATCCATCAACCCCCTGTTTTCTCCTCAACTATGCTCCACTCTACTTGGAAAGGCTTTCCACTAGATTTTAGAGCATGGTTGTGGGAATATCAGCTACAAGGTATGACGTTGGGATGATGAGAAGATCTGGAGTGAATTTGGTGTTCTGGTTCATCCCAAAGGTGTTTAGTGGGATTGAGTAAAGGCTCTGTGAAGGTCCCTTAGCTTAGGTTTTTCCACTCCAACCTTGGTAAGCCAAGTCTTCATAGATCTTGCTTTGTGCACGGGGGCACCGTCATGCTGGAACAGATCTGGCACCTCCTAATGCTACTTAATGCTACAACATACACCAGCATCCTATAATGCTGATTGTGGCAACAATTTAGGGAAGATTTATCTAGATGTCCACAAATGATGGTTATATATTCTTGTTCTTTCCTATCACACCACATCAGCTCAGAAAGTCAAGGCTAGCATGCAAAGAAGAGAAACCGCTAACTTGCTACTGCTATGTCACAGTATAGCCCAGTGGTCTTCACTATTTTTTTCATGTGAGCCACACTGATAGGACAAAGTCAATAGGAGAGCCACTTTCACCGCAAAGTATGCCAAGTTATTCAGTCTTAAATAGCTTATCTGCTTAAATACAATGTACAATATTGCAATACAATAATTACTCGAGTTGCGGATGATGCATGCTCCCCATCAGTTACCTCTTTTGTCACTGTCACATTGCTTTGTTGCTGTTCATTTTGTGCGCGGGATTGTTTGATAAGAAATCGATCCATTTTTTAGTCCGTGTGTACAGTAAACACAAGTTGTTAACTAGCATGAAACACAAACTAGCTTCTGGCAGGCCGCCAAAAACTGGCTATTGCGCAGAACGCAGTGAGTCAGTGACGAGTCAAATAATATATATAAATATATATTATTATTTGTAATAGAGCACATTCGTTTTTCTATGCTTGCCTGATTGTTCTTAATGTTATTTAAATGAAAAATAAATTTTAATCACATGATCATATCATCGTATTATTTACTGCCATGCAAGCCGCATATTAAAGCTTGGCGAGCCGCAGGAGGCTCGCGAGCCACGCAATGAGTAACACTGGTATAGCCGAACACTTAGGAGGAGGCATAAACATGTTCTTATGTCTGGCTAGTGTTGCTACGATTGACAGTCGAAAGAGTGAAAACTTCCCTCCCAACCAGAGAGCACAGCCAATATTGCTTTCCAGAACTTGCGACAACGGATATCTGTGAAGGCATTGGCGTTTGGAACTCTCCAGAAAATACGGTAAATGCTTTTTTTCTTGTGTCATCTTAACCTGGTATGCTCTCCGATCATGACCATCTCACTTTAAAACCATTTACAACACAGTTCAACATCGCACAATTTGTGGAGAGTGCCGGTGGACTTGACACCCACACAAACACGGTCTTGACAACTTGTTTAAAGGCTGATAACCAACGACAACTCCAATTGCTTTAAGACTACACAGGAAGCAGGGCCTCGCTTTCAAAATAGCAGACACTAATACAACCAGCCTCCGATGGTCACCTGTAATGTCTGCATTTCTTTAAAGTTGTTCTGTTCCACCAGAAATTCTGTAATTCCTAATTTTCTGAGAGTCAGGATCATTGCTCTTCGCAAATATTATAGGGTAGTGGTTGTGATGACTGGAGTATGATCCGAGACAGATCTCTACCTGTGTCTTTACACATTCCCGACATCATTTAATACAGTATAAATCTTCTACTGTGACTCAGGACAAACAAATAAAGAAAGTTACAGTACAATGCCCAAAGAGAGGAGCAGGGCTACCAGGCTTTAGTCCTTGAAAAGACAAAGCTGTGAACTACTGTCTTGGAGAGTCCCGGAGAGCTGAACGTTCAGGAGTTAAGCACCTTACCCTAGGAACTAAACTCAAAATCTTCCACCTTAACCTCTGACCGCCACGGCCTAAATGCATGAAGAAAAAGAAGAAAGAACGATTAGGATGCTTAAGTAATTAAGGATGCTTAAGTGGTTTCCACCACTCTTGTGGTGAAAATTTCTAATCTAAAGATGCTTATAAGGCCTTATCCTTCTGTGCTTTTACAGTACCTTGTATCTGTAGTGACTAGAGACTGACATTGTCATCGGTTGTTTTCTTAAGATTATGACAAGGGCAGTAGGGACCGGAGACGAGATGTCGGGAATTAGGCATAAACAACGTCCAATAAATCTTCTAGTAGGCCTTCTAGAGACCTTGGCCTGGTCTAGATTAGCTTGATCAGGAGATTAGCATGCGGTGATTTTGAGCCAATGATTGATGACGTTTTGATTTTTACATATCTTGTTTATTTGAGTTCTGTCTATAAAATCTTCATGTAATCAATGATCGTGGCCCTTCATCTCTCATGCTATATGCAGAGTGTTGGGTCCTGCTGCGCAGCAGAGCACAATAAATTGTGAAACCTTTTTTACTCTTCCACGACACTCTTTTTCTGTGTCCATGTTGAGCATTGAATTTCTCGGACATCTCACACTCAACAGTCGTGTTTAATAGTTCATAAGAAAGTAGACACTTAGGGCAATATTCATTCATTCATTCACTCATCTTCTACCGCTTATCTGAACTACCTCGGGTCACGGGGAGCCTGTGCCTATCTCAGGCGTCATCGAGGCATCAAGGCAGGATACACCCTGGACGGAGTGCCAACCCATCACAGGGCACACACACACACTCATTCACTCACGCACTCACAGACTACGGACAATTTTCCAGAGATGCCAATCAACCTACCATGCATGTCTTTGGACCGGGGGAGGAAACCCCCGAGGCACAGGGAGAACATGCAAACTCCACACACACAAGGTGGAGGCGGGAATTGAACCCTGACCCTGGAGGTGGGAGACGAACGTGCTAACCACTAAGCCACTGTGCCCCACTTAGGGCAATATATTCACAGAAAAGTTTCAAAATAAAACAAAAATGGATCTTCCAAATAACTGGTGATATCAAACCCATTTCTGCTCACTGATATGTCCCGAGTGCTTGTTCATAAGCGTCTACAATTTGAAACCTTCGTCTAAAACAGAAGTAAAACGCTTCATGCTGAATGCCAAAGGAGTTCTGTCTAATCGTAACAGACTCGTGGCCGTAAAATGTCGCACGAATCGATTTCACCGGTGTACTGCGAAAAAGCGTTAAAACACTGTTATAAAATCTTAAACTTAACAATTCATTTGAATTATGATAATTTCATTTTGCTTTTATTTACTGTTAGCAACTTTAAAATATATGCTAGAAGGTGTGAATAATTAAGTAAATATTTAATTTCCCCAAAACAAACTTTATTTTTTTCAGACGATAAATACTCTTTATACCTGCTAGGTTTTTGTCAAAAGTGCAAAAACGATGGGCCTCTTCGAGTTTTTCCATCCACAGGAATTTATATATTGTTTGCCTGTATTAATGCACTTAATTAGCTCACTAGCTTACTATAATTTATAATAATGTAGCTACTTGTTTTCCCAACAGAAAGTAACTTTCTCAGCTAACATTCACTTGTCTGGTGAATAGAAAGTGAAGCTTCACAGGAAAGCATAATAACGGTGTCATCCGATGTTGGAAAGTTGAATAAAATTCAAAAGAATCAACTTTTATTATCAAAAATAATTTCTATTTTTTTCTTTTTCATTTCTCCGTCTTAGACATGGATTATGAGAATGCAAATTTTAGCTCCTTTCATTGCATTGTTGATAATAAGCAAAAGAATCAGGCAGTGTTTAAGTTGAAATCTGCTCACGAGAAGCTTCTACTTCGGGGTAACAGGAAACACAGGAAAGCTTTTACATTATTTACATGTGAGAAGGGAAAAAAACATCGATATATTCTGGACGTGTGATTTTTAGAAGACCACAAACATGGGAAAGCCATGAATGAGCCTTTCTGGCCTGAGGGTGTTTGGGGTGGAGAGGAGATTTCCTGGCAGTGCTAACAGAGTCGATTTTTAGCTTTGGGACTTGGCTCAGCCTCTGAGGAACAACAGAGCATAGAGAGCAAGAAACTAAAGAACAGAGAAAAAGACAGAAGGAAAGAAAGTTTTCTGTGTCTGTTATCCTTCCCATCTCAGTGCTTTGCTTTTCGATTAATATTGCACCAGTGTTGTTCAATAAAAACGTGCTAACCACTAAGCCACACTTCATGATTCTATTATATAATTTTTGGATTTTTTTCATTCTCTTTCTGCTTTGCATATTTTGCTTTCTGGGATTTTTTTTCCATCTATGTTCCATGTTTTTGTTTCTGAATTTTTACTAATACTTACTTTATTTTTTTTGGATTCTGGAACGTTTTGTTTTGTTTTGTTTTGTTGTAGGAATCCAGTTTTGGCTTCCAGATTCCATTATTTGTTAGCTGATTAGCTCACTTAGCTGATGATGGCTAAGTTTCTCTCAGAAAGACTTACTTACATAATTTTTTGTACTATTTACACACTGCATACTGTTCACAGCCCTGCCTGTGTAATGACCAATGTGATAATAAAGCGAGAAATAAACATGGTGGAACCTGAGAACAGACAAAGTTGACCTGAAACAAAAGGGAAACACAGCAAGCACTAAGAACGGTAGCTGAATTAAGAACAGCCTCTAAACCGGGACTGGATTCTAAGCAATCTTCAAGTCATCATTCAAGCAAATGAACTTTCTGCCGCAAAGACACCTCGAACATTTCAACACTGTGCTGGAAGAAACGTTAGAGCTTAGATAATGAGTTGAAATGAATAACTGTTCTGACAGACCATAATAATTTAGAAATACATAACAAATAATTTTAGAACATAAAAGTAAAGTCTGCTTCAGAAGAATCTATAACTAATTTATATGCTGTGTGTGTGTGTGTGTGTGTGTGTGTGTGTGTGTGTGTGTGTGTGTGTGTGTGTGTTCTAATCCTGCCCAAAGATATGAGCAATTATCAGAAC